>NC_056725.1:1871635434-1871781656 GCF_019279795.1 Protopterus annectens | reverse complement strand
CTGGAAAATCCTTCCATGACGGCCTAAGATTCAGGTAGCTGGGGACTCTGTCCCACAGGTTGCAGACAAATGAAGTCTGCCTACTTCAGATTAAGAAGTTATGTACTCACCATAACGTTCCATCTGAGTAAGTGACTTCATTTGGATGCAACCATCCCCCCCTCCATCCCCCTGACCTTGCATAGCAATATGAGTCCTGGTTTCCCAGGAGTCTGTTATACTAGTATTCACAGGGCAAACTCAATCTGAGGTCAGTCAGGGCTTGGCAGGGGATTATGGGTAGAGGGAGGAGCTAGGAGCTTGGATCCTAAAGCTTTTGAACTGCCGGCTCGGATCCGATGTTGGATCCGATTCCCACAGGTTGCATCCAAATGAAGTCACCTACTCAGATGGAACGTTATGGTGAGTACATAACTTTTTATTAAATAAATTATGCCCACAGAAGCTAGAAAGCATGAGGTCCTCCTTTTGTCCAGGAGAGCTTTTTTAGGGGCCTTTCTAGTGCATTCACCAGGGTGTACCTTTAAGCCATTCCCATTTCTTTTTCTTTTTCCTGTGAACTCTCCCATGTTTTCCTGCTCTGTGATAAAGTAGTTTCTGAAATCCTCAGAAAACAAATGCTACTGTTATAGACCATTAATTTATTAACGGAAAAAATATCTGTGGCCTCCTTTGAGCCAAGCTGTTCAGTGACAGTTAGGTTTTTGTTTTGGAAAACCTTATTCATTGTGGCTGTTATGTCATATGAAAAATACTTGAGTTGCTTGCCCTTGTGTACAGTCTTACATGGCCTTCCTTAAGGACAGAGTGAGTCATAGAATCGACACCTTTTTCATGGCAAAAAATTGTCTGAGAAACTCTTAACTTTCATGTCTTGTATCCCAACTCTCACCACAAAGGGGGAAGGGGGATAGTGCATTAATTGATGGTCATCAAAAGCAGTTGAGTTGTGTTGTGTAGTGCAAATTGAAGAAACAGGACAAAATAGGTCATTATTGTGTATGCCCTTCATACCTGTAAGCAAGAGAAAAACAGTTTCCAAGCAAATTTTATCAAAATAGCTGTTTGTTTCACTTTTTGATGTTACAGCAGTGGGAATCCCTGAGGTGTTAGTGAGAACCTATTCTGCCAGAGTAGTAGTATTCTACAAGAACGTTTCAGCTTTGGGGTTTGAGACCGGCAGTTGCACTTTTGTATACATCTTTTCTAAGCACAGTAAGTGGAATGTGCAGTCTAGGATCAGAACAAGAGTTTGTCACCACAGTGTTTTGTGGCAGGTTTGTAGAATACTCCCATTTGAGTTTTTTTTCTGGATTCATACTCCAGTGCTTGAGTGAGTAACTATATAATCATTCTGTTTAATCTATTTTCTATCTTGCTGACTATAAACTGATTTTTTTGTTTGATTTGTCTTCTGTTTATACTTTTTCTATATTTTTTTATCTACGTTACTAACTACATCTCTTGTTGGTGTTCTTTCAATGCATATATTTTATTTTGTTACATGCTCTTTGCTGTCTACATTTATATTGATTTACCCAATTCATTTTCCATGCAGCATCATTTTATTAATTAGTTTGTAACTTTTATTTGGTCAGCATATAATATTCATTGTTGTAGTCATCAGTTCTGAGATTCTTGCCTACAGGAATTCAACAGCTGTCTTGACTTAGAGCTTGTGCCTTCATCTTCCTGGCCTCAGATGATTCCCTCCTGGTGTGGGACATCAGAATGTCAGAGGTGTGAGCACAGTATTGGATAACATCTTCAGATCTTTCTAGCCTCATTTCATGATTATTGCATGCAGCATCAGCAGTGTCATTCTGGCATGTTAGCTTGTTTCCAGAGTCTCAGATTAAGTTCCCAGTGTGGAACATTTTTTGCGTTATCTTTTATTTTTCCTTGTTTTTATGCCTGGTAGTAAGATAGTTTTCAGGTAAAGGTGTAGTAAAAGTCGCAGTTGTTTAGTTTGTTGAAAACAAATTCCAAACACAGATGTTTATTTGTATTCCCTAGGCCCAGAGCACAACGTGGTTGGTTGTCTACTCTGCGCCAGATTCACCACAGGGACAGTCCACTACAGGGCAACATCAAGGTCAGAGGCGCATTTGCAGCCCCAGTCCTCAGTCTGTTTCAGCTGAAGTCTCTGACCCAGAACCATTTTATAGGCTACTACACAATCAGTTTTATGCATGCCCTTCCAGACTGACTGCTGTACCTGTAACAGAGGCCCTTCTAACATCCCCTTCACCCAGCACCTCCGTAGTCATGGGGGGGGGGGGGGGCTAGAATCCCTTTGCAGCTTCTTTGAGCTTGTTTAGATGGAGATTTCCAAAAACCTAGTGTTGGGTGGCCTACTCATCAGCTGAGGCCACCAAGCTTGGTCCTGCCCCAGTGCAACCAAATCCTAAAGTACCAAAGCACAAACCAGTGCCTGCTAGCTTGTCTAGGCCTTGTGGCTCCTTGATGCAACCAAGGTTTAATCCCAAGACTTTTTTAGTTGACCCAGGTTTTCACTAGATTTGAAAAAACAAACTGGAAATTAGAGGTGTCCATGTTCATGTACCTCAGATTTAGAACAAAAGAACCTACATATTTGTAGGCCAGTTGTCTTCCCTTTCTTTATGTGAGTACGAGACGAGAACATCCTGCTGTCTGCTGGATCAGGCAGTTGTCCAGTTAGGGTTAAATTTGGATGCACCTGCCGTACTCCATCACTGGCACAAGACAACTTGTTAAATACTGTAGGTGCAGTTGACAAGCCAAAGGGTAAGGATGTTACTTGAAATGACCCCACCCCTGCTGCAACTTTGAGGAATTTTCTGTGCTTCCAGACAATGGGAATATAAAGGTAGGCATCCTTCACATGTAGTATGACCATGAGTGCATTGGAAGGAAGCAGTGGTTATAAGCTTTAGAGGGTAAACATTTTGAATTTTAAAACACTGAGGAATTTGTTAAGATAAGGAACATGTAGGATGGGTCTTCATGGACCCTTTTTTCTTAGTAATAGGATAAGTCTTAAAAAGAAACTTTGCCCTTTGTCCCATAGAGGAACCCTTTCTATTACCACCGACTGTGTCAGCGTCACTTGTTGAATCGCTACAGTTATAAATACATTTGCTGTTTGGAGGCTGGTGGAATGCCACTGAATTTTATAATGCCGTGGAATTATATTTGTAATTGTTTGTGTGATGATTAACATCTGCTGGTCTTGGGTAATTCCTTCCCAATTCCTTACAAAGGACAAGCACCATCCACCTTTTTCTGAGGGGGCAACAGAGTTGGTGGGGAAAGGTGAATAGGAGGAACAGCCTGACTTAGCCATGGCTGAGCCCTCTGAGTGGCTCAGCCCTGGTGATCTCAAGGCTTGTCTTTTGGTGTAGATTGCTAATTCTTTCCTAAGATTTCCATTTTTCCCTTTGCCAAGCATAAAATTGTCTAATTTAGGGTTACGGGGTTAGATTTTTCTGGGAAATTCCTACTGTAAGTAGGAATTTGGATCTGAAAGAGCTGTTTTACAAACTAGGTAGTCTTTCTCTTTTTTTCTGTTTTTTGCAGTGTTCCTGAGCAAGATGCCAAAATAAGAGATCCTTAGTCATGGGGGCATTTGAGATCCTGTCTTTACATTCTTTGCCAGGCTTACAATACACAGCCAGGCATGTCTCCGTATTACAGACCATGCAGCCGCTGCCCTGCATAATGTGCCCACAACATCATGCAATATTTGTTTGAGTGCTTGGCAACCCAGAAATAGAGTTCACACAGGTCCAGCATCTCTTACTTCATATCCTTGTTTTGAATCTCCTCAGCCTTAGCCCTCATCTTCTCCAGCACATACTGCTAGTTCGAAAGCTTGTGGGAGTATCATTTTAAGGCAGTGAAGGAAAAACGTAGCAGAGGTGTATATTTTTCCCAAGTCTGTTAAATGCTGTGGTCACCTTGTCATTGAGAGAATGATTCCTGGTTGGAGCAAAGGTTGCTCCCTTGCTGGGATCCAGAGATATACCACATCTTTCTCAGTCAAAGGTTTCCTGCAAAGGTAGTTATGTGAATCCCTGATGAGTCTGTAGAAATGACTAGACTTTCTTGAGGCAGGGGGAAGGAATCAGGCTGCAAGTATGCATTAAGTAAATCTTCCTCGAAACTAGCACTGGAGTAACAGCTGAAAGTCTAAGGTTAGACAAGCCCATACAAGCATGTGCTCTGCTGTGCTTGAGAGCGTCTTTAGTTTCTCACTGGTGAACCTCCATCATCCTGTGAAGTGCATCTCCAAAGGGGGGAAAAAATCCTGTGCTAGAGAAGCAGTGGATTGGGTGTTTGTGGTGTGGTGTCAAAGTCTGAGGCTTGAGTTTACTGTATCTGACCCTCTTAGTCATGGAAGTTAATCTCTTGTTAAGGGCCCAACCCTCACTTTTTTGAAAAGGCCCCAGTTACCAGAAGAATCTCTGTCTGACTGAGGCATGCAGGATTCCAGTCAGTAGAAGACTGGAAGGTGGCATGGGAAGGGGCACTGCCTGGCACAGGAAAAGCCAAACCAGCAGGTTACACTTCGGGATTTGGTGCTTTGTGCTTCTTGACTCGGGGAACAGCCACCCTAGAAGGCTTTGGTCATTAGCGAATGAAACATCAGTGCCATTACTGGTAGCCTCCTTGTGTAGTAGGATTATGCAGACCCCACCTTCTAAAAAATCATAGTACAAGCATGCAAAGCTAAAGGGCCCTCAGTCTTAGGGGGCATGTCAGATATGTTGGTTTGGGAGCAACTGCAAAAGACTGATTTGGGTACTTGCAATAGAGATTGTTCCAAAGGCCTTGGCCAAATCAGACTGTATGACCAGAAACTGCTGAAGCACTTCTCTGCTTGCACTGGGCCACCAGACCCAGAGAAACTAGAGTTGTTTGAGATACTCTTAGTCTTCAAATCTTCTCCTTGTTGTTGGCATATTTTTGCCCCATGCAGTGTCTGAGGAATCAGTGGTGATAGTCTGAGTTCCCTTGGCTAGCTGGGAAGGTACCTCAGCTAGCTGAGGTATACTGTTTTATTCTATCAAGAGAAGATCTTCATACAAGGCAAAATGGGTATGGGGGTTTCAAAAACTTGGAGTGCTGGCATAATCTTTTTGCGGTACCATGGTGACTTTCTCATATTGAGTCTCGCTGTAGGGGCCATCAGTATGCAAGATGCCATTTACCTGTACCCCAGAATCCTGAGGAATTTTCCTGCTGCGATTTCCATCCTCAAAATGTCTGGTGAAACTGGGAAAGACAGAGTACCTTGTCGAAGGGGGAGATAGGTTCTGGTGTTCTATATCCAGTAATTATTCTAAGAACAGTGGTTTTCTTGCAAGAGTGAGATGTGTTGAGGATTTTGAGAGAGGGATCTGTTCCCTGAAATAATGTCAAGTAACAGAAGATGAGGTGGAAAACAATTAAGGAGTCAACACTGGTATAAAACATACAGGCTGGATGATTTACCATTAGAAACATATAGAATATTTAAACTCAGATGTATTAATGGCTTGACTAAACTAGCTAAATATGCGTTGGTAACTGGCAAAACTCCAAAAACATGGAAATATGCCATCATAGCAGTTGCTCACAAACCAGGCAAGGATCCTTCAAAAGTTTGGATCATAAAAGACAGTAATTGCACTTAATCATGAATACCATTTATTTACTGCAGCACTGCTTGCCAAATGATTAACTTATACCTTTATCTCATTTACTGATCTGTAACAGAGGGACTTTTTATAAGCTAGAACCACCCATAGTAACTTCGTAAAAACAAGCAGTATGTTGGTAGAATATCAAAACAAAACCAAACAAAAGTTGCTTGTAAGTCTGATTTGTCAAAAAACATTTGATAACAGTTTGATAGTACTGACATATGAAGTACTAAGAGCAGCAAGCATTCATGAGAAATGGTTGTATGAAATAGTCTTTCCTATATCCGTTTCTGCTGAGAAAATGTAGTACAAACAGACTTTCCATAAGTTTTCAGGTAATTTAGAGACAACACACAGAGGTGTCTTTCCTCCCCTTTCTTATTTGTGGTTTATATTGAACCTTTGGCAAGCAGGCTGATGCAGATGTAAGTAAAGGGTTATGAACTGGAGGCATTTACTCACAAGTTCACAGTTTATGGAGACTTCGTTCTTCATTATCTGAAGACCTGAAGGGGATTTTGAAGTAATATTTCAGGAACGTTGTCATTATCTTAAAATTGCTTGACTTAAGATAAACGCAAGCAATACTAAACCAAAAAGATTATTCACCTGTGATAGATTATGTGAAAAGTACCCTGTTTGTGAGCATCTCCAACAAGCTTGTTACTTAAGCCTGAATTAAAGACTTATTGTAAGGGTGTTTGTCCTTAACACTATGGACTATTTTAAGTAAAGTACAAGATCTTATATGGAAAAACGGAAGAATGTTTGTCTAGGTATAACAGAAAATTCAGTCATTCCAGTGTTTTGTTCTGCCACTGGTAGTGTATCTCAGGGCCTGTCTCTCCCTCTGTCAGATGAGTTTTTTTTTCTTTATTAAATAAACTGATTAAACACTACAAAAATGTATATGGCTAGACCAAAAAGCCTTGGGTGATATGAAACATAACTTTGCCAACATAAGCAGGAGTGTTGGGAGCCCTTGATTTTGAAACATACTGCGTAGTTTAAACTGTTACAGGAGGTAGTGGACCGCAATCATCACTCTAGATAGAAAGCCATCTTAATACGTTTGTGAAGGATCAGTGGGGCATTTAGTTTATTAAGGTACAGAATGGTGAATAGGAAAAAGACCAAATAGTCACTGATGGATAGAACCTTTAAAGTTGATAAGCTCACTAAAAGAGATGCAATGGCTTAGCTGTGTGAGTTGGATCCAGACGAAAAGTAGCAATAAGGAGAACTTTTCAGCAACAGAAATTTCCAGAAGTTTGAAGATTTGTAGGGGATTTATGTATAGGGATCAGTTAATGATAGGAAAAAAATTTAATGACGTGGGAACAAATACACAGATAGGAGTGTAGATTGTGGGGTAGCAGAGAATTTTGCAGTAAATCAATAGGTAAATGGAAGGCTTCAAGCCTGTACACATGCCAAAAGAATGAATGGATTCCGTGGTGGGTGGAAAATTGGTATGCAAATCCAGGTTAAAAAGGTTAAGTACTACATTAAATATATAAATGTTAAATGAGAAAGGTGGCAGATACACAAAGAAAGTTCGAATTGTTTTGGAGAAAGTTGCATATTATAGTCACATACACACAAATTGGGAAGGTGTTCTGTCATTGCCAGTACCACCAGTCCTTGCAGTTCCAGGTTTCTGTTCTCTCCTATTATCAGGAAGTAGCTCCTGTAGTTGTTAGAAACCTGCTTCCTGAACCCAGGCTTCTTCACCTCCAGAGTTTAGGTTGGGTCCCAAGTGCTCACTACTTATGCCGTCAGATCATGCCAGGGTAATGATGGTGCAAGGCCGGTGGGATAACACATTTATGAAGGCGCACACAGTTTGAAGTAAATAAATTGTTTATTATTTCTACTTTGTTTATCGGGTTTGCATGAAGCTACTGTAGCCTTCAGAAAAAAAATGGAGGTGAGGATAGGAAGTGCCACAGCAATGTGGTCCGTCAGTAAATGGGGGGGTACTCTGTCCTACCTTTTGTGCCTGGGCATGCTGCTTTGAGGTACTGCACTGTACCTCGTGACACAGTACCTAAAAGGAGTAGAAGATATTTTGTCAGACACTGAACAGATCTGTGGTAGATACTTAAGACAGATGCTTTCTCTTTCCTTTGACAGGTGAGTTTCTGTAAGCCTTCCCACGTCTTCCCCTCATTCCTTGAATACTTCAAGTGATCAGGGAGGATGGGCTGAGGGTGATCCTGATAGCACCATTTTGGCCAAGGCAGCACCTGTTCTCAGTGCACCATAGCATGACCAGGGAGAAACCTTGGGTGCTGCCACAAGAGATGGATCTCCTAACCACAAACAGTGAAGTCACTACACACTCCAACATGGTGCCTTTGAAACTGGCAGAGTAGACAATGTGATTTTCATACCCTCCAGAAACCTTTTTAGCAAGGAGACTGAGCACCAACAAATCATACATTTCCAAATGGTTATAAAGTTCTCTCACTGGTGTATGACGAAAGGGTGCAGCCTTTTACAAGCCAGATTTGCCATAGTCTTCTCTTACTTTACCGAACCTTACTCAAAAGGCCGGTCTTTTCCTTCCATTGATAAATGCCTCTACTGTTTCAGCCTTGTCTACTTGTGTGCCCACCATTGTTTTCAGACCATAGCATGAAGCAATTCCTCAGGGATATCAGTCACTTTGAGACACCCAGGGAGGACCCTTGCTCCCTCCTGGGACCTACACTTGTGTTAGAGAAACTTGCTCTAATCCTTCCCTTGAGCCTGCTGTCTCCACTGAGCACAGGTTTACCTCCTGGAAAAATTTCCTGCCAGTGGCCACTACACAAGCCAGAAGAATTTGAGATGCAAGTCTGCATATGTAGGGACAACTTCATTACCTTCCATAAGAATAGAGTTTCTTTGCATAAGAATCCTTTATGTCAAAAGTAGTTTGAGATCTCTCTAAACCAATCCATTCACTTGCCTGTCTTTTCTAACTCTCTGCATAAAGGAGAAAGCCCTGCATTCCCTGAATGTGCACCGGCAACTCAGATCTTACTTCCACAAAACAAAGGAATCATAGAAAATCTGAACAGCTGTTTTTAGTTTTTAAAGAAAGTAAGGAGGGAACGCTGTCATCAAACAAACTATTTCAAAGTGGATTTCTAACTGCTTTGCTTTCTGCCGCTAACACCATGGGAATTAGATGCCTGACAGTATCAGGACGCACACACTTCCAGCAGCAGCAACTATCACCTTCCTGAGAGAACTGCCTACTCGCTCAGTCCTGGAGGTAGCCATCTGGTCCTCAGTGCTCACCTTTCCAAAACTTTACAGTATACCTGCATTTGTAGGGCTCGAGCACATTTCTCCTCTGGTGTTCTGCAGGGGGCTTATCTCTCTGCGTAGCCTTCTGTCCAGCCGCTCCTTTCTGTCTAGCTCTGGGAATCTTCTAAAAAGTCATTACTGCAACAGTGAAGCACAGTGAAATATTACATGGTTGTATATCTATTTACTGTCAGTGTAGATGTTCAAATGTCTTCACTTGTAGTAACTATGTTTCCTCCATCCCCTCTTTACATGCCTATCCTGATTGGGTTGGATACCCTTCTACCTCCCTGTTAGGTTCCTTCTCCCAGCCCCAGTTATCTTGCTCCTTTTCCTTGGGGACAGTGGTAGGCAGGTTGTGATCCCTGCCAGCAGCATGTAGAGTGGGACCCCAATTTGGAAGCAAGAAAGGTGTAATAAATAGTGTCGACTGACAGCCCTTTATGTTGCTGATGTTGGACAGGAGTTGTTAGACATCCACCAGGCCTGGATGAAGGGATCAGTCTCCGGTATAATAGGCCAGCCTTGGTCTTCAAATGCAGGTCATTACTGTAATATTGAATACACTATAACAGTAGTAGTGAATACACTCAACATCTACATTTATGGTGAGTAACGAGAAAACTGTACTTTCCCAAACCTGAGGACATTTGGCATCTGTTCTAAAGCACTGCTGGTCCCATTCTGGTTTCATGATGCCAGACCCTTTGGCCGTTAGAGTCAGCATGCCCTCCTACAATAGATGCACAGAAGGATATGCATTGGCAGGGATGTAAACTTGTCCGTGGCATTCTGGCTGTGAAAGCTCTATCTGTTTGGCTCTTGCATGGTGCAGTTAGGGCTTCTCCACCCTCCATACCCTGCCTCAGAGGATGAACAAACTCAAGACCTATACACCAGTTTTAACCTTTCTTAAGAATGCAGTTGTGGCAGCTTTAGTTGAAAGATTTTGGCATTTGATTATAGAACAGTTGTGTGTGAATTGTGTCTTAATTGCCAGAACATTTATGGTCAGTAGTGGTTTGGTATTGCGCAGCTTTGTTGGTACAGGTTAAATATGTAAGACTTGTCTGCACTGCTTCCATCAAAAGTGATGCCCTGTTGCAAAACTTAAGTGTTGATTTTTCTATTAGGAATTGTATGTGAGCGCATTACTTTGCCAGACCTGTGGTCTGATTTCATAAATTTAACATTTTAATAGCAAAATTCTCATTTTGTATGCACAGTAAATCCTTATTTTATCCGTATAGGTTGATATCAAAGAGAAGGTACTTGAACTGCTGCTTTATTTTACAAAACATTCAGAAGAGGAAGTACAGACAAAAGCAATCATTGGTTTAGGTAAGAATGTATTTGTTCATACAGCTACTTAAAGTATATTGTACTTCTGTAAACGTGACATTTTTAAATATGGATAATCATTTATAATTCATCTTGTAATGTATGTTTTTTTAAGATCTAGTAAATTGTAAAGCTGTTGAATATGTTAGTAACTTATTGTAAGGTTGTCAAGTCACCACATTGTGGTGTGGTAAATGATTTTAAGCATAATTTAAATATCTGTTTTGTGGGGAAGGGTGCTGTAGCATAATTACTGCCTTTCTATCTTTAAATATTAACTGGAAAAACTTCACTCTAGTTATATAGAAAAGGGTTGTCAAGAGTGAAGAAAGGGTACTCTCGTCTTGGCAGTAATTGAAAATGTAGTTGTGGTTGGTCCAGAAACACTGAAGAGTGAGTTCCAGCTGTGATCCAGGTTTGATTAGTGATTCATGGAGGAGGGTGATGGTCAGGTGTTGGGGTGAGCAACAGTTACCATGTTCCCATTTTCCAGGGAGTGGGTGAGAAGTTTACTTTGCTGTATGCAGAGCGTATTAGCAGGCAGCTAGATTAAATAAAATGAGAGTTGGAAAGGGGTATTATGATGTGGGTACACACACACACACACACACACACACACACACACACACACACACACACACACACACACACACACTAACCTGCCACAAACTACTTGTCTTCAGACTTCTGTTCAAGTAGTGGGAAAGAGTCTTGAGATGCCCACAGGTGCAAAAAAAAATGCTCTCCTTTCATTGTGGTGGAGCCGAAGTTCACTACTTATCGTTCATCTCTAGTGGGAGCAAAGCGGGATTATAGGTGATTGTTGGAAACATTTCTTTTGGCTGCTGAGTGGGGAAAGTAAAAATATTAAAGAAAATCTAAAAGTTGCAACAAGATCCATGTCTAAAGAACTCAGTTGTCCAGAACTATTTATAGCAAATGAAGGAATGGCATCATTGCGACAATCTTGTCTGTAATACTGTTGTCACTCATTAATCCTAATATCTTGATCACAAACCATATCATGTAGAAGTGTTTTGTTCTGTCCCTTCAGAATGACTACACTGGCTGTATTAGTGTATCTGAACTTGACTGTTGATAACCCGTTGGAGCTAGAGTTTTTTTTTTTTTTAGTTTTGTTGGAGTTAAACTACTTACAAAGCACTCTGAAAGTGCAGTAAGCAGATTTATTTTAGGGAAGACCTTTGTAACAGTATTCATACATGTAGGCTTATCATGCGTCTTGACTTTCAAACGTGTCACAGCTTTCTATGCGTAAGGTGTAGTCATGGTTTCATACTGCTGCTGACAGTTCTCGGTCATCTACTGAAGTGTCACATGTGAAAACAGCATTACTTCCTCATGCTTGCTAAGGTCTTGTATGGACTGCACTTCGGAGAGTCTTCACAGGTAAAATAAGCTCTGTCCTAGTCAGACTTTCACTGTCAGCAAATGTTAAATAAATAAATAAAATATCACCGGTGGTGTCCCACAGTGCTCTATGCATATCTCTGACATAAAAGCACATATCAAGGGACTGTGGCTAACCCAAGTTTGCTGCTGACTGTAAACGGGGGGATTATCAGTTTCCATTCTGGTACTCAAATTCTTTAGCAAGACTGGATCACACACATGCTTAGTGTATTAATCACTAACTTACACCAGGAAATGCAGAGAAATTTCCTTTGGTATATGTAGTGTCACTACTGCTTACCGTAAAAATAATATTCCACTTAAATATGATGCAGTCATCAGGGATTTAGATTTCTCTAGTTGCTGGAAAATCCTTCTACTTTGCATACCTTATCACACTATGCCATCTCCTCAAACTGCAAAGAATTTACAGTCACAATTGATTCATCCATTATTGAATGTAATGTACCCTTCTGTGTATGTACCTTGTTACTCACCTAAACCAGCTTGAGAAACCTCAATGATTCTTCATCAAAAAGGCAAGTACTGTCCCTGTACTCCTTGTCATGCAAACACCTGAGTGGTGATCTCTTCTTAGCCTTCTGTGCTGTGCTGTGATATACATAGCACTATTTGGAATTCTTCAACTACAAATCGAACCAATGATAAAGAAAACACCTGTTCTAAAGGCCTAAATCTGTACTACCACATTAGCAACATCAAATGACATGATGGGTACCTAACCCAATGTATCCTCCATTTCTTAAATAGGGAATTACTCTGCTTAGTAGGCAAGGACAGCCTGTCAGCCTTTAAAACTAGTCCATTGACTAGGTGGGTGATAAATTTACACAAGGGGTATATGGACAAAGTCTACCTAATGGGGGATATTGCTAGTCTCCCGCCAGTATTAGACAATGTATCTGAGCATTTTGATGGTTGTCTTGGCAGTAAGCTCAGTAAGAACCTTTGAACTTAAGCTGCGTTGATGCAAACATTCTCCTGCTTGTCTGTGACTTTTGTGCCAGTGTTGTCATTGCTGATACTAGAGTCAAGGTACTTGATTTTCGCCATCAGCACTAATGATAACAGTGACTGCTTGGCACTGTTGTGAGTGTTGTCATTCTAGGCCTGGATACAAGACACTTTCTTAGCATTGATGACTTTTGTACCAGGAGTGATACATGGCCCCTTTGCACTGACCCCCTCAGTGTTGAGGCCTTCAGATGCAGTGCCAGTCCTGGTGACATGCCCCCCGATGACAACAACCAAGAAAGGGTAATAGATGTAGAGCCATTTTGTAGCTTTTGAAAATTATGTGGAGGAGCCACCAGTAATCTCAGCACCACCCAATGATACCTGCCAGTTTGAGGTTTTAGCTCTATACTTTTACCCCAAAGAGACAGGAATGAAAAGCCACCACAGAGACAGGTCAGCATGTGGTCTTGATTTCCTCCTCATTCCATTAAGATGAATTCTTTCTGATTGTACTCAGGAAAGGGAGATGCAAGAGAGAAGCACTTTTAATCCTCCCCAGAGTACCTCTCCTACAGTACTAAGTTCCCTTCCTGATAACCCCACATAAAACGTATGCTCACAGACTCTGCATGTCCTGAAGAGAAAGTTGTGCAGTAGACTTTTTTTCATTCCGTGACCCACCCAGCTAACCTTCATAAGTGGTTTCCCCTGCACACTGAATGGTTTCTTTGGTACTATAGAGGACTGCAGGGCCTGGCAATTGTCTGATGTGGCAGAGTCTGTCCCTTGGAAGCTGCACAAAATCCCTTAGTTGCCAAAGGACAGACAACACTGGAGCAAGGTACCTTTGGCTCACTTATTGTAGCTGCAGTCCTCATAAAAGAGCCTTCTAAAGGAAGAGACCTTCGATTTCATCTCCCCTCCCCAGGAATGAGTCCTGGACTCTGGATCACTTTGGGAAGTTTGTCAGCCACCTTTACTTCCTGGTAACCTGATGAACATAAGATTTTGTAGTGATCTAGCAGAAAAAATATATAGAAATGCTGAACAGCCCCAGTTTGAACAGCAGCATTCATATAAAAGCTAATGATGTGGAAGATAGCAGAATGGATGCACCCCAGAGCCAGCCCCATTTTGTCCCAGACAGATTTGGCTCCACTTAATTTGGCATCATCTGCTGGAGTGACGACATCTGAAAGATCTACCCACCTGGTTGGGAAGCCTTACCCAAACCTACACTCCCTAAAACTAAGTGCATCATTTTTCCACTTCTCAATGTCCAAGATCTCTCATTATCCTACTACAGTTGTTCATATCCTCACAGCATCTCAAACTTTCCAATAGAAAGACTTGGTAAAAAGAGGAAATGTTCTATATGGGCAACTCCCAGCTCTGCAGTATTACATTTCCTGGTATATATTTCCATTCCAGGAATACACCTAACCCATTTGTGAAGTTCACATAGCTATGGTTTCTAACTTTTATCAGGGATTAAATTAATTCTCCCTGGCATCCCTAAAGGTTTATAAAGCATTCCTGTGGGAAGTTTTTTCACTGAAGACCTCCTAAACTACTCATCAGACAAATTCAAAAAGCTCTTGATTATGGGACTTGAGGTACTTGCCCTACTCCAAAATGGCATCTCAGAATTCTTTGCCATCTGAATCTCATTCAGCTGGAGCAACATCTACTTGTCATAAAGTAAAATCTTCTTTCCACTATCTGCTAGACTGAGTAGTAACAACCAAAATCCATCTGTCTCACCTGTCAGAGCCCTCCATCTTTAGTGACCACTGTCCATCAGTTTCTACTGTCAGAATCTTGATCAAAACATCCCTGCTGAACCCACATGTTGGGCAGCGTACCGTCCTCAGAACTACTTTGCCACCAGTCCAAAAGCCATCTCTTGATAATCAGTCTGAATGCCTGTTCCGTTGCTGGTTCACCAAGCCGTTGTAGATAAGTGCCCCATTGGGGTACTTTTTTTTTTTTTTTTTTTTTTTTACTTATCTTTTTTTTATTGTTGCTTGTGGGGTTTCATGTCATTCAAAAAGGGTAAATGCCAGTGTGGGAGACAGATTCTCCATAAAGACTGCCGCAACAGTGTCTGTTTTGCCTTGGCGCCTCACATTGCCATATGTCCTGTTCTCTCTGTCAGATCTTTGTACCTGAAACCCTTCATAGTAGACTCTCTTCTTTGGTGTTTTTTTAATCTTGAAAATCATTGTCTTATGCTTCTTGTGAAAGACATGATGGAGGGAACTTCCCGCTCTGAGGGACAGCCGTTAGCAAAGAAGGCAGCCAAAAAAGCCTTTGCCGGAATCTTCTACTGTTCAGCCTCCACTGGACATCTCCTGAAACGAGTGAATGCCTGGAAGTTCGCCCAGCATTCTTTGGATTCCACTGCCGTGACTGGGTTAGATGATGGAGACCCCACTTTATGCACGTCCAAGGAGGCATTGCAGATGTCCATTTTGGATGTTCAGGGGAAACCACGGCTGATGATCTCCAAGTGGTCTACAGGTGTTCCTCAAATATTAGTCAGAGAAGTCCCTACTACCACTGTTGAATGCCATCCTGTGTTAGAGCCTTCCAGATGTTATAAGACGGACATTCCATTGAAGAAAAAGCAAAAGAATAAACATTACTCTTGCTCCTAAGTATCCCCAGTGTGAACATCAAGCCTTCACTCTGGGCTTGTTTTTGTGCTTTGATGGCATTGAAACCTCTTCAGGGAATTTCTGTCCCCCCCCCCCCCCCCCGGTCCTCTACTACATTAAAAAGACCCAGGGAACTGGATTCAGATGAGGAATCCTTTGCTACTTTTCACAAATTCCCTCTCCTTTGGACTATGGATCAGAGGAAGAGGAATCTACTGATCCTCATTCTCCCTTTGAAGAGATTTCTTTTGGGGATATGAGCTCCAAGATGATGGAATTCTTTAAATGGGATTTTGCTTAGGTTTCTGAGCTTTATATAAGATATGAGTTGCTGCAAATGGATTCTCCTAAACCACCTTCTGTGGCTCCTGTTTTGGCTACCTTGTTGGATGCATTTTCCAGTGTTTCTAAGGCTGCAGACTCTCAGCCCCCTGCTCCCACGAAGCCTGGTAGATTCTATATATTCCAAAAAGCAGGAAATGTAACCAAACCAAGTAACAAAAATCCAGACCAAGAAGCAGAACAGCCAACGAGTGATTAGTAGAAGTCGAATTCTTTATTCTAGATGAACAGTAACACAAGCACTTTCGCTCAGAAAATTCTGAGCTTTTTCAAGTAATGACACTGTGTTTTAACAGATAGCTTATATACTTTAACAGCCTTTCCATTAATTGGAAAACCTTGCTGTTAATTAATGGTTTAAAGTGAACTTGTTCTCTTTTGTTCATAAGTTCTTGTTTAAAACAACATAAAATTCAATTACTTTTTAAAAATAAAGAATAAAAAATAAAAACATATTCTATGTACCAGGTAACTATTGTCATAATAGACCTGGGGCAATTTAAAATAAAATTCAGCACAGTAACATAATGAGTAACCCAGATATACACATTAAGTAGTTCTAAAGTGCTTGAGTTCAGTGAAGGACAATCCAATAGAAACGGTACTTAAAAACATAACTTCCCTATTAAATTCAATATTCGTAAACATAACTTGCAGTTATACCAAAACACTAACTGTTTTATGCTGGTTTCAGTATTTTAAGGGCTCTTATTAATTGTATATACAAATTCCCTAAGTACTAAAACATTACTTAATAACAATATCCCTTAAAGCAATAGTCAGAAAATATGCGCATAACTTGTATCCGTTTCCAAAAATTAAATACAATAATCATGAACAATGGATATGGGAAACTATAATCTTGCTCTCCTTAGTTTCAGCACAGATTTAATACTGATAGTGCCATTTAAACCGGGAGGTCTCCCTGCGTCTAGCTTTAATTGCCAAATAAGTTCTCGATATTCTAGGGTAGATTCCCAGTCACCACCCCTAGCGTCCAAATCAACTTGTTCAAGAACTGTAAACTTTAAGTTGATGTTTGGACAGCTAAGAGAATGCTTAAAAAAGGCATTCGATTCTTTCCTTTTAGTTATATCATAAAGATGCTCATAGATACGCTTTCGGAGCTCCCTTTCCGTCTTTCCTACGTAAAAACTAGTACATGTGGTGCAGAACCCTAAGTATACCACCCCTTTTGTGCCACATGTATAATAGCCCTGTGGTTGAATTTTAAACCTCCTAGATGGAATGTATAGAAATGTATCATTTAAGATAGTATGACATTGACTACAAGCACCACACCTCTAAGTCCCCACCCGTGGTTGCTTGACCTTCCTCTTGACCTTTGGTTTCTTCTCAAACATCTCCTTGAAGTTGACACCCCTTTTCCTTACAAAACTAGGTCTTGAGGGCAAAACATGCTTGAAATCCTCATAAAGGGAAAGAACCAGCCAGTATTCCATTGAAGAAAAAACAAAAGAATAAACAGTACTCTTGCTCCTAAGTATCCCCAGTGTGAACGTCAGGCCTTCACTCTGGGCTTGTTTTTGTGCTTTGATGGCATTGAAACCTCTTCAGGGAATTTCTGCAGCCCCCCCCTCCCCCCGGTCTTCTACTCCATTAAAAAGACCCAGGGAACTGGATTCAGATGAGGAATCCTTTGCTACTTTTCACAAATTCCCTCTCCTTTGGACTATGGATCAGAGGAAGAGGAATCTACTGATCCTCATTCTCCCTTTGAAGATATTTCTTTTGGGAATATGAGCTCCAAGATGATGGAGTTCTTTAAATGGGATTTTGCTCAGGTTTCTGAGCTTTATAGAAGATATGAGTTGCTGCAAATGGATTCTCCTAAACCACCTTCTGTGCCTCCTGTTTTGGCTACCTTGTTGGATGCATTTTCCAGTGTTTCTAAGGCTGCAGACTCTCAGCCCCCTGCTCCCACAAAGCCTGGTAGATTCTATATATTGCTTGAGGACTAAATTTATGTACACATGTCCTTCTGCTGACCCCTCTATGATGTCTGTAGCTTCTGACAAGCCCTTTCAGTTGCTTCCTTTTCCCAAGTTACTGCCCTCTGATAAACCTAGCAGGTCCATGGAAGCATTAGGCAAGAAAGTTTATACCTCTGGTACCTTGGCTTTTAGGGCTTTTATCAGACCCATATGTCCAGGTATTTGTTGACTCTCCTATCCCAGGTCTGTCAGGTTATTTGTGATCTTCCATATTCTGAAGGTAAAACTTATGCCCTTTCCCTGTTATGGACTTCCTCCCAGGTGGCTCGTCATTCCACCAAGTGTAGCTACAATGCAGCAGATGCTTCTTTTAGGACTGCTGCTTTTTGGTCAGTAACAATGAGATATTCTTGGCTTCGGCTTCAACTTTTGCTTGATGATATTAAGGCTAAGGTGATGAATATCTCTTGTTGATAATAAACACTTTTTTGGTGAAGCTGCTATGTTCAAGGATAAGGACGAGGATTTACAGGAACTTAAATGGGTTTGTTTCTCCTGTGACTAAATTTCAGAGAAGCTACCTCAATAGGCCCAGTCTTTGTTCGCAGGCAGTTTTGCCCTCCCCGTAAGGGTAAAAAGGGTGGCAAGCGGGCTGCTCCTGCTAACGCTGCTCAGACTTTTGTTCCCCAAAAGTCTCTCTTTTTTCCAGATTAACCAAGTACTGTCTGGCTGTCCTATTCTTCCCAACCACTTTCATCTTTCTCTCCACCTTTCTCACTCTTTCTGTTTGGCTGCAGATTACTCTGGATTCCTGGGGTCCTGCCCATTATTCAGCAGGGGTCTTTCATGGTTTGGAATTCCCTTCCCCCTTTTATGTTCTTCATCCCCCTCAGTGACAACTCTCCTCCTTTCCAGTGATGCTTCCAGACCTTTTGACTCTGTACTATAGAAGAAGTGCCTGTGTCCCAAAGGGGAGAGGGTTTTACTCCAGGATGATGTCCTTCAAGGATGCATCTGCAGTCCTAACATATGGGTTGTCCTGCCTCAGGCAGCCCTTCGGTCGGCCGGATTCCAAAGTCTGGGTCTGGCCTCGGCTGATGTCGCACTTCACCCGACGTCATAGCTGCTGTCAATTGGGTATAAAGGCATCAGCCAACGCCATTTTCCTCAGTCTTTCTTGCCGCGCGGTGCCCGAAGCAGAAGCTGTTCGCAAGTGCCGGTCGGTCAGAACCAGAGATTACTACTACCGAAGACTTCTAAAAAGCTAAGTACCCCGTTGGGGACTCTTTCTTGCCTCAGCCGATGTCAGAAAAAGTAAATAATTGTTTAACTTGTGGGAAACAAATACCTCATAAGGATTTCCACTCTTACTGCCTTCCTTGCTTAGGCCCAGACCACGACGTAGCAGCTTGTTTAGCCTGTGCTTCTTTCAACCGACGGACACTTAGGCGTCGGTCGGAGTTTGCAGAGGAGTTTTTCGGCCCCGCTTTTGCTTACACCATGCCGTCGGAGATTCCGACTTCACAATTAGCTAAAAAGCGTAAGGAAAAGGACCGACACTCACGGTCCGCGGTTTCGGCTGAAACCACAGTTAAGCCAACCGTGAGTGTCTCTGTTTCGGCTGAAACCGAGTCCACGGTTCTTTCTTCGGCCGAAAGCATGCCTATTACAGCCGAGGCCTCACACAGCATGGCTGAATCTGCTACTGAAATTCCACCTGCAGTTGCAGGTTCTCAGGATTTATCAGATACTATTCCTTTAGACACAGCGACTCCTGCACATGGAGCTGCTAGGCCCCCTGCATCTATGTCTATCAAGGCTTTTTCCAGGGCAAAAGCAGCTAAATCTTCTAAGGCCTTGCCTACTAAAACTCCCTCACACAGGCCTACCTCTAGCTCACAAATGCTCAGCCTGGCAGAAGATCTCATTTCTTTGATCAGGGGATCCCAACCTCGCCGTGACAGGGCCTCTCATCCCCCTCCAGAGAAGAGGCCTAGAGCAGAGCCCCCTGAGCCAGTTTCTACAGATTATTCCTCTGATGATTCAGAAAACTCAAACCCTCCAGAAGGCCCTTATTCTCCATATGAGGACTCTGATGCAGAAGAATCCATTCCTTCTGCCTCTCCTCCTGAGGAATTTTCATTTGGGGAAACCTTACATGCTATGAGAGAGCAATTTCAATGGCAGGGCCAGGATTTTTCAGATTCAAGGAAAAGGCTAAGGACCTTTTTACATTTACCACAGCATAGGCCTTTAGCCATTCCTCCAGTACTAACAGTTGTAGATGATGCATTTAATGATGCTTGTACTGCCCCTGACTCTCTTCCCCCAGCCCATGCTAAGCCCGACAGATACTACAGGGTCCCGGACACACACTATCACTTGTATAAGGCTCCTATGGCAGATCCTGAAACTGTTTCACAGGGCCCCAAAGCTGTAGCAGCTGCCAAAACCTCCCTCCCCTCTGAAAGAGAATCTAGAGCATTAGAGAGATGGGGTAAAAAAGTTTACACCTCTGCTACTCTTTCGGCTAGGGCCTTAAACTGTCAATTTCACATGATTCAGTATCAGGAATTTCTGTTAGATCAGCTAAATAAAAAACTGTCTTCTCCTGATCCTATAGACCGTAAGTCACTTCAGGATTTGGTACATAACACTCAACAGGTCAGTAACCACTCCTTAAAATACGGCTATGATGCACTGGAGGCTTCCTTTAGATCAGCTATGACTGGTACAGTGATCAGAAGGCATGCATGGTTAAAAGAGCAATCCTTACCAGACCATGTGAAGTCCAAGCTCCTAGATGCTCCCATGGAGAAACAAAGTTTGTTTGGCTCCCCTGCACAGCAAGTGTTAAAGAAGGTGGAAGAAAAAGCAAAATCTGTCCAAACAGTCAAGGATTTCTTACAGGTCCAGCCTCCTTAGTAGAAATTGGCCTTCGAAGAACTGGTCCTTTCCAGACACCTCCAGAGCACAGAGAGGCAGAAATAGGCGCTCAAGAGGAAGAGGTCAATCCAGAGGTGCCTACAGGGGACGTCAGTGGCAGCCTAACAACCAGAGAAGTACTGCCACAGATCCAGCTACTACCACTTCCACAGGACAGTCACAATGACTTGGCTCTGATACCGCCTACCAGGGAACAACTGGAAGCACCCTTAGGCGGAAAGCTAGCCTTATTTTCAGTAAACTGGCATTACATTACAGGAGACAAATGGATTTTACAGACAATAGACAAAGGCTACAGGTTCCACTTCCATACTCTGCCAAGAAAGAGAGGAATGCCAAACCTGCCACCAAACCAAAAAACAAACGCTCTAGAACAAATCAACCACTTAAGGATGAGAGCTATAGAAAAGGTACCGTCTATGGAACAAGGACAAGGATTTTACTCCAGACTTTTCCTGGTACCAAGAAAAGAAAACCAATGGAGACCTATTCTCGACGTGTCCGCTCTGAACACATATCTCATTGTTCCAAAATTCAAAATGCTGACTCTACAGCAACTTCTTCCCATGCTGGGCAAGGAGTCTTGGCTGGTGACTCTAGATCTCAAGGAGGCATACCTGCACGTCCCTATACGACCAGTTTGCAGAAGATACCTCAGATTTCTTGCAGGATCAGAGCATTATCAATTCTCAGCATTGCCCTTTGACTTATCTACTGCGCCCAGAGTATTCACGAAATGCCTGGCATCAGTAATTGCTCATTGCAGGCTTCAGGGAATTCAAATTTATCCATACCTGGATGACTGCCTGATACAAGAGGACAGCAAGATCAAATTAACAAAAGATTTGGAAAAGGTTATTCACCTACTGCAATCCCTGGGATACACAGTCAACATAAAAAGTCAAGGCTGGTACCATCCCAAAGGATAACATTCTTGGGTGCAGAACTGGACACATCAAATCAAATGGCATTTCTCACAGCAGAAAAGCAAAAGCAACTACCACTCTATTTCATGGCATTAACAACGCAGAACCAGCTTACAGCAAGAAAAGTCCTGCAAGCCCTGGGTTACATGGCATCCTGCATAATATTGGTTCCACATGCCAGACTACATATGAGGAAGTTGCAATGGTACCTAAGGAATTTATGGTCTCAGCACAAGCACAGCCTATAAACCCAAATTCCAATAATTCCATGCCTGAAGCAAGAATTCATGTGGTGGGCTCAGGCCTGTCAGTTGAACAGAGGACTACCTTTCCACAAACCTCACCCAAGTCAGACTATCACCACAGACGCCTCAGACCTCGGATGGGGGGCACACATGGTGGACAAGTGTATACAAGGCCTATGGACACAAGACCAGCTGAACCTACACATAAATCAAAAAGAGATGCTGGCAGTGAAACAGGCAATTCAGACATTCAGACCGTTTCTTCAACAGGGTCATTTGCTGATAAGGACGGACAACACCACAGTCATGTGGTATATCAACAAACAGGGAGGCACACACTCATATCCCCTATGCTGAATGGCAATGGACCTGTGGAGTGTGGCCCTGAACCTAAACATTCAGCTCCAGGCCGTATTTGTGCCAGGAAAAGAAAATATATTAGCAGACACCTTAAGCAGAACTACCACAGATGCCCACGAATGGATGCTGCATCCAGACATCTTCAAAACCATAACAAAGAAATGGGGGCTACCAGAAATAGACCTGTTCGCATCCCCACACAACCACCAATTGAGGAAATTCTGCACAAGGACATACCACCCTCTTGCTTGGAAGGTGGACTCCCTATCCTTCAGGTGGGAAAACCTGACAGCATATGCATTCCCACCTCTTCCTTTGATGCACAAGGTGCTACTGAAGATCAAAGAGGATCACCCAAGGATCATCCTGATAGCTCCAGACTGGCCGAGGCAGCATTGGTACCCGCTACTGAGGAGTATGTCTCGGGCACACGCATGGCCTCTACCTCTAGTTCCTTTACTGCTAACGCAGAACAACTTCAAGATCCTGCATCCAAACTTGAAAACTCTGCAGCTAGCTGCTTGGAATATTACATAAAACAAAATAATCCAGATTTATCTCAGAGGGTTAAAGACATTATCCAGGAGGCTCGCCGACCCTCAACAAGGAAAACTTATACAGCTAGAAGGGTTTCTGAATTACAGGCTTTAATGGCAGTACAGCCTTTCCTTATCTTCCATCAGGATAGAGTGTCCTTGAGAACTAACCCTACTTTTATGCCAAAGGTGGTCTCCAGGGTATCATTGAATCAAGCAATCCACCTACCAACATTCTTCCCCAACCCACAGAACAGGGGGGAAAGACTACTACATACCTTGGATGTGCACAGGCAATTGCGCTACTATCTGGACAGAACCAGGAACAATAGAAAAACTGACCAGCTTCTGGTAGCATATGCAACAGGAATGGAAGGAAAAGCAATTTCAAAACAGACAATCTCAAAATGGATAGGAAATTGCATTAGATTTTGCTACTCTTTTCATGGAAAGACAACTCCAGAAAACATCAGACCTCACTCCACAAGGGCTACAGCCACTACTACAGCTTTCTTACGAGGAGTGGCTACCAAAGACATTTTAGAGGCTGCTACTTGGAGCTCCGTGCATACATTTGCCAAGCATTATAATCTACCTTTATACTCCAGATCCCGGGCAGGTTTTGCAACTGCTGTTTTGCAAGGGATCTTAACTACACTATAATCACCTTAGTACCTCCTCCCCCAGTTTGGCTATGGTATTCTACCCATATGTTAGGACTGCAGATGCATCCTTGACGGACATAGTACAGTTTTGTACCTACCATAAATGTAGATGTCCGAGAGGTATGCATCTGCAGTCAGGATTACCCACCCTCCTTCCCCTCTGTGGTATTCCTAGGGTATTTGCCCATCTTGTAGCTGGCTGGGGGAATCTATTATGGTGTATTTGTTTGTATATATGTATATACATGTTTATTTTTGTTTGCTCTCTACTGTTTGGAATCATTTGCATTTATCCAAATTTAGCCTTCCTAGAGGGCACCTGACATCTGGGGCAAGAAACACTGAGGAAAATGGCGTCGGCTGATGCCTTTATACCCAATTGACAGCAGCTATGACGTCGGGTGAAGTGCGACATCAGCCGAGGCCAGACCCAGACTTTGGAATCCGGCCGACCGAAGGGCTGCCTGAGGCAGGACAACCCATATGTTAGGACTGCAGATGCATACCTCTCAGACATCTACATTTATGGTAGGTACAAAACTGTACTTTTCTAGTACCCAGAAAAGAGGTTACTCGGAGTCTAATTCTAGACCTCTCTCATCTAAACATTTTTCTGAAGGTTGCCCTCCTTTCGAATGTTGTACTTTCAGACTTGGTTCCCTCTGTTGCTTCCTCAGGCTTGTATGGTGTCTCTGGATCGCAAGAATGCTTATCTCCATATCCCGATCCATCCCCTTTTCAGGA
The DNA here is from genome assembly GCF_019279795.1 of Protopterus annectens. Classification (NCBI taxonomy): domain Eukaryota; kingdom Metazoa; phylum Chordata; order Ceratodontiformes; family Protopteridae; genus Protopterus; species Protopterus annectens. The sequence goes on along the minus strand of NC_056725.1, from coordinate 1,871,757,576 downwards.
AGTTTTTATGTTTCACTGTTGCTTCCTGGCATTTTCAGTTCTCTGCTTTGCCCCTTGGCCTTCTACTGCCTCAAGGGTATTCACCAAATGCTTCACTCCTGTGATTGCCTTTTACAGGATTCTGGAGATCCAAGTATTTCCATACTTGGACGACCTTCTGTTTTAGGCATTCTGTCCAGAGATCCTGTTGCAAAATCATCCCACTGCCATTTCTGTTCTGCAAAGCCTGGGGTTTACAGTAAACGTCAAAAAGTCTTTTCTGATGACTTGTCAAGACCATGTTTTTTTCTGGGGTGCACTCATTTCCTTCTTTCAAACTCTTCTTTCTTTGGCCTCTTTAATAGCCAGGGAATTTCTGAGAGCTCTGGCGTTCATAGTATCCATCATCCCTATGCTCACTGTGGCTAAACTCCACATGAGAAAGTTTCAGTGGTTTCTCATTTCATTTTGGCTTCAGCATGCGCATCCCCTGGGATTTGTAGTTCCTCTCTTTCCTTGTCTCAAGAAGAAACTTCACTGGTGGATCTAGCAGTTGTCTTTAAACCCAGGGCAGAGGATTCCTCAGAGGATGAATCCTTGGCCTATTCTGCACAGATCACATCTCCCTTGGACTATGCTTTCCCTGAGGAAGAAATCTAAAGGCAGTGAGCCTCCTAGTGAGGATATTACATTTGGGGAGACTATTACAGTGATGAGGGAATATTTTACATAGGTCTGCTGGCAAATGTCTGAGGTGCAGAAAAGATACTATGATTTTCTTCATAGGGACTGTAACTCACCATCTGCTGTGCCTCCTGTTTTACTAGCTTTTCTTAATGGTTTCTCTTCTGCATCAAATTCTCCTGACTCTCAGCCTTCTGCCCCTGAAAGACCAGATAGGTTGTATAAAGTTTCAGAGGACTGTAAATTCCTTTATAAATGCCCTTTTGCAGATCCAGTTATGGTTTCTGTGGCTACTGATAAACCATCCAGACTTCTGCCATCCTCTTCACTGCTGCTTTCTGATAAGGAGAGTAGAATTATGGAAAGGTTGTGGAAAAAGGTGTACACCTCAGCTCTCCTGGCTTTCCGTACTAGTAAGTACCAAACCCATATTACTAAGAACACTTTGGCCCTTTTTTCTCAGGACACTCAGCTTCTCTGTGACATTCCAGATTCTGAAGTTAAGTCTCAGCTCTGTTCTACTCTAGGGGCAGCTTCTCAGGTGGCCTGTCATTCCATTAAATGCAGCTACGATGCAGCTGAAGCATCTTCCAGCACTGCTGCTTGATAGTCCTGGTTGAGGCTTACCTGATTACTTTAAGGCTAAGATTATGGATGCCCCTTTAGATAAATAATGCCTTGTTTGAGACTACTGCAGCTAATTTGTCTCTGCAGGAGAAAGGTAAGGAGTTACAGGATTTAAGGCACATTTTTGTGTTTTCAGTTCCTAAATTTCAAAGGAACTATCCTGTTAAGACTGCTTTTGTTAGGAAGCAATTTTGCACTCCTTCCAGAGGTAAGCCCTTTCCTGACAATCCAGGAAGTCTGTGACTACCACCCATGCCTCTCCCACACACTCCTTTCTCAGCAACTCTCCCTTCCAGCCTGGAAACACATAACTGATGAGTCTTGAGTCCTTTCCATTTTCCGCAAAGGTACTTCATAGTCTAGAAATCTTTGCTTGCCTTCATGGGAATTCCTCAACCACCATGAGAACAACTTCAGTTCTTTCCAGTGGTTTTTCAGGAGTTGAAATCCCAGGGAACTATCCAAGAAGTTCCACTGCCCCAAAGAGGAAGAAGTTTCTATTCCAGGATGTTTCTGGTACCCAGTAAAGATGGCCCTTGGAGATCCATTCTGGGCCTTTCTCATCTCAACACCTTCTTTCGTATGCTATCTCTACAAACTTGATTTCCTCTTATCCTTTCTCAGGCTTTCCTGACCTCCTTGGATATCAAGGATACCTGCTTTCATGTTTCCATTCATCCCTTCTGCAGGAAATTTCTGTTTTTTTCTGTTGCTTCCTCACATTTTCAGATGTTGCGTAGTCCAATCTCACCTTCATTTTTACGTATGGGTTCGGAGATGATCCTCTGCTCCGACTTGGCCGATTTATAAACTCGAAGACTTCCGGTTGGCTCGTGGCTAAGCAGGTATCCCATAGTGCACCAGTACAAACCCCAGATCTCGTTTGCCACATTGACGAATTCGGTTGTGCTTCTCTTGGCTCTGGCTAAGTGTTAAATTTTTTGCTTATATATTGCTTAATATTTTGCTCAACGTTTATAATTAGTGTAGTATAATAGTATTTGTATTAGCATTAGTATTCGTTAGCGTAGGTTTGCTAATTCTTAGGTAGTTAGTTCCTTTGTCGCCCCTTGGTGCAAGCGTTGGCCTTTGGCCTGTTAGTGTTCTTTTGTGATATCCTGTGTACCAGTTTATAGATTTATTGTTAGTGCTGATAGTTTATTTTGGTAAACGCTAGTGTTTGTTCTGGTCTCCGGTTTCATAGAGCAGTTTGGTTTTGGCGGTTATCCGCTGGTGGTTTTTTTTTTTTTTTTTTTTACAGTGGGTGGAGTTCACTGTTTGGAAGTTTCAGCTTACTCTAGTAATCCTTTTGCAGAGTAAGGTTTTTCTGTGTGTGTGAGTTTCTTGCTGGTCTGTTTAAGTTAGAAGACCTAGCTGTTATTTTCCTGGACTAGGCCGTTTTAGTTGGAGGACCTAGTCCTCGTGTTGTTTCTTCCTCCTTCAGGGCTAGGCCCGTTTAAGTTAGAGGACCTAGTCCTGCTTTTATTTCTCTTCTCTTCTCTGTTTTTTGTCTGTGTATCATATATAAAGAGGTTAAGGAGCACAAGTCTTCGAGCTTCAAAAAATGCATGAAGTGCTCCCAAAAAATGTCATTGACGGATGGTCACGGTCTATGTGTCTTGCTTAGGGGCCATCCATTTGCAAGAAACTTGCTTGTTTTGTCATACCTTCTCCCCTAGAGTGTTGCAGGAGAGGAGGAACAAGCTAATTCTAAAGGGTCTTTTAAAGCCAGCCTTTGAGGAAGCCTTGTGTAGCTCTTCCTCTTCTTCCAGTCCACTAAATCTGCTAATTCCAAGTCTTCAAAAAGACCTTCTCCGGCACCGGCTGGTGTCACAGAGTCAACTCCTAAAGTGGCAAAATCGGCCTCATTGGCACCACTGCATTCGGAGCCGACTAAGAGCAACATTGCGGTGACAGGGTCGGTTCCTAGTTTGTCGGAGCTGACCACTGAATTAATGGAACCTGCTATTCGGAGCTGGCCTGTGGTTTCTTCACCGGCCTCTGTACTGTTGAAATCTCCCACTCCACCAAGATCAAAATCCTCGACTATGTCTTCCAGGAGCTTTTCGGAAGAAGATGTGGAGAGGGTGGTGCTGAGACTGCTGAAGTTGTTTGCTCTACCTAAATTGTTGGCTCCGACCCAGTCGGTTCCGGAGCCTATGGAACCCGTTATACCCTTGGTTGTTCCTCCAAGCCAAGCTGGTCTGTCTGAGTCGGAGGGCTTGGTGCCATTGGTGGAACCCTCGGCTCCAGCTCCACTTACGGTTGCTTCGGAGCTGGGTTCTGCTCCGACACTTTCAGTGCTGTCTGTTGTGTCCAGAGGCCGAAGCTCTCCAGTCAGCGCCGACTGGTAAGGTTGGAATCGGTCTTCTGTTCCGAGCCTCCCTCTCGGTGCTTTGGCTAGGGGGAGTTCAGACCCTACGTCTATCTTGGAGCAGATAGCTCTGGTGCCAATGGCATCCTCTGTCTCTTCGGAGCGGGGGAGGTCCTCTGAGCTGGAGAGGCTGGCATTCGAGATGATGAGGAGCGTGCTGTCCAAATCACCAGTTGCCACCAAGGGTACCAGCACTCTCCCCCCCTAGAGCACCCACTTCTGTCTCAGCCCCTACTCGCTCCAGAGACAGCAGAGACCCTCAGCCTCAGGATCCACCAGCTGGTGGCCTCCACTCTTCTGAGACCTCCCCGGAATACCCTTCTAAGGAGCCCCCCCAGGAAGAAGACATGCAAATCTTTGACATCTGACACTGACCTCAGAAGTCTGAAGGGTCCCCCAAGTCGTCCTCTGATGATGTCCCCTTCATGGACATCCTGAAGATCCTTAAGCAGAGGTGCGGCTGGCCCACTGTCAACCCTTCTGATGAGTCTGTGTACCTGAAGGCTTTCGGGTCTCCACCTTCTGCCTCTTGGGTGTCTCCACCTTTTGATGAACTGATGGATTTAGTCGAAAATTGTGGGATACTCCTGATACCGTGGAGCCAGTCCCCAGGAGACCCAACAAGTTTCTTTCTGCCCCTCCAGATAAAGAATTTTTGTCCAAAGGTGTCCCCGTAGATGCCATGATGGTGGCGGCGGCCACTAAGAAGGAGCTTGCTGAGACGACTTCTGTCCATCCACCAAATAAGGAGTCTCGACATATGGACAGGTATGGGAAGCATGTCTTCAGTTCAGCAGTATTTACTCTTCGATCATTGAACTATCTCACTCGCTTCACGAGATTGCAGAGGGATCTCCTCAAGGAGTTAGGAGATTCTATACTGGGTACATGTACTGAGGGAGTCCCTGACAAGATTTCTGCTCAGTTATCCACCTTAAATTCTAGAGTTAAGTCCTCCATTCGGCTTATTTTTTATGCGGCTGATGGAGCGAGTAGAGCAGCGGGTTCAGGAGTTGCCCTAAGGCGTCACTCCTGGATGAGCTCTTGTAATTTTGCTGAACCATCCACGTCCACTTTCACCAACGCCACATTTGATAGTTCCTTATTGTTTGGATCTAAGGTGAAGGACACACTCACTCAGTGTGAGCAAGAAGGTAAGAAGCTCTCTGCCGTGGGAGTACGTTTTACTGTTCCCTCTCGACCATACCCCAGAAGTCAAAGGGTTGGTAAAATGTGGTTCAAGAAGTCCCAGAGGGTCTTTCCGGACACACAGGGTGAACCCTCCTTCAGAGGAGGAGGAGGAAATGGGAGACATCACCCTAGAGGCAGGGGCGGTCCGCAATACCAATAAGGCCGTGATTCCTTTCGGGGACGGCCTTATCAGCGCTCCTGATGTGGGGCCCAACTGCGTTTCTCTGGGGCCGGTCAGGAGTTGCATTTCTTTGTGTCCAGAAGCCTGACTAAATATCACCCAAGGCAAGTGGGTACAAAGAGTTGTTACCAGAGGCTATATCATACACTTTTCCCTTCCACCATTTGTTCCCAAGAAGATCCCCGATGTACCACCCAATCACAGGGATCAGGCAACTGTGGAGATCAACAAGTTGCTCTTAAAGAGTCATCCAGTCAGTCCCAGCAGACCAGATAGGATCCGGAACTTACTCAAAGTTCTTTTTAGTACCAAAACGAACAGGAGACTGGAGGCCAATATTGGACCTCAGCAGATTAAACAAATCCGTGAGGAAGGACAAGTTTCAGATGGTAACACTGCAGGCGATACCTCCATTGTTAGGGAAAGACTATTGGATGTGCTCATTAGATCTCCAAGACGCCTACTACCATATAAAAATGGACAAGGCATCCAGGAGCCATCTATGCTTCCGGCTGGGAGCCAGTCACTATCAGTTTTGTGCTCTGCCCTTTGGTCTCACCACAGCCCCCAGGGTGTTCACCAAATGCATGGCAGTAGTGACAGCTCACCTGAGATGTCAGGGATTCCAGTTGTTTCTGTATTTGGATGACTGGCTCTTGACAGCCCCCACCAGGCATCTACTTTTCCAAACAAGGACGCCACTATTCAACTTTGTGCTCAATTAGGGAGCTCCGTAAATTGGGAAAAATCTGCATTATTGCCCTCTCGATCTGTGATTTCTGTAGGTGCAGAGGTAGGCACAGTGAACATGACAGCTCATCTCCCCGCCAAAAGGGCACAAAATTTAATCCGAATTCAACGTTTTCTCCCGTTGTGGAAGGTCAAAGCAAAGTGGGTTCTTCAGCTCCTCAGGACTATGGCCTCCACCATCCTCTTAGTACCATTAGCCAGGTTGCACATGAGAATTCTCCAGTGGCTTCTGCCTTCCCAATGGCCCTTCCAATATCTTCTGCTGAGTCACCCTATTCTGCTGACGGAATCATGCAAGGAGGACCTCCTTTGGTGGATAGCACCAAACCAGTTGACCACGGGCACCCCCTTTGTTCCTGCCCACCCCGTTGCCTCTGTGACCACGGATGTCTCCCAGATCGGGTGGGGGGAGCATTATCTCAGCAGGACTGTCCAAGGCACATGGCAAGAACACGAGGCTCACCTGCATATCAATGTTCTGGAGATGAGGGCGGTGCTCCTGGCGTTGCAAGCACTTCAAGACCTTCTTCCTCTAGGGACTGTTGCGATACAATCAGACAACATATTGATAGTTTGTTACATCAACAAACAGGGCGGTACCAGATCTTAACTCACTCTGTCGAAAGGCCGTACGAGTTTCAGAATGGGCAGTTTCTTCCCAACGCTTTCTGGTTGCAATGCACATTCCAGGGCGACCAACATGATAGCCGACAAGCTCAGCCAGGCGATCCTACCGCTTCACGAATGGTCTCTGAAACAGGAAACAGCAGAACAGATTTTCCGCAAATGGGGACAGCCTTGCTGCTACCTCTTTGCCAGTCCAGTCAGTACCAAATGCAGCAGCTATTTTTCCCTCATTCCCCCTCCGGGGGACACACGCAGAGATGCTCTGGCTCACGATTGGCCCCTGGGTCTTCTGTATGCTTTTCCTCCATTTCCTTTCATTTCCAAAGTGATTCAGAAAGCCAGACAGCTGGGAATCAAGTTGATCCTCATTACTCCTTACTGGCCTCGTCAGGTTTGGTTCCCCTTCCTCGAGCCTCTTCTCCTGGACGATCCTTGGATTCTGGACCCAGCTCCAGATCTGTTGACTCACATGTCAGCTTCGCTACATCCCTCAATCCACACCCTCAAATTGACAGCGTGGCTGCTCCAGTTCCATCCCTAGTAAGGCTTCACGATGTATCATCCTCAGTGTCAAATATTCTTATGTTCTCCCATAAACCTTCAACTAGGAGACTATATGGCAGTAAATGGAAAAGATTTTCTATTTGGGCACAGAAAATGAATGTAGATCCCTACACTGCTTCTATCCCTGTGATTTTGGAATTTCTCTCCGAGCTTTTTCAGCAAGGATCTGCCGCTGCCACTATCAGAGTCCAATTGGCAGCTATTTCTCATTTCCATTTAGGGTTTCCAGATACCAATTTAATGTCTCATAAGCTATGCAAGACCTTTTTGAAAGGAGCCACTCTGTTGAGACCACCGCTGCAAGAATCTGTGGCTTCTTGGGATTTAAATTTGTGTTGTCCAAACTGACATCTTCCCCGTTTGAACCTTCTCTCACTCATCTTCATTGAAATTTTTGTCTTGGAAGACTTTGTTTTTGGTCGCTATCACGTCAGCTAAATGGGTATCGGAGTTACAAGCCTGGTCTGTTAAGCCACCTTATTTGATCTTTCATAAAGACAGGGTGTCACTGCGTACTAACCCCTCCTTTGTCCCCAAAATTTGTTCCCACGCTACCTTAAATCAATCCATAGAACTCCCAGTTTTTTTCCCTAATCACTGTAATGCAGCTGAATACCGGATCTGAAGTAGTTGACTTCATTCATTCTGCAAATATGGGTATACGGATCCGAGTCGGCAAAACCTTTCAAGCATCAGCTCTGAGCTCCAAGCTCCTCCCTTACCTATATTACATCACTTCCTTCTATCTAGCCCCAGATCTCGTTTGCCGCTCTATGAGTCAGCATCGTGGTCTCTGAGCTCCTAGCTAGTTAGTAAGGTTTTTGGTCCTTTGTTGCTAATTGCTGAGTGTGTATACTGTCCCTTTTTCCTCCCTTACATCGCATTTGGTCGTCTTGTTAAGTTTAAAAAAAAAAAAAAACTTTTTAAGTGTTTGTGTAGTATTGTGTTACTGGTTCCCGCCTAGGTCCAATCCCTGTCAAGTGTGTGGGCCCTAGGGCTTTTTCTGTCTTTGCTATGGCTGAACAGCCTAAAGTTCTCTTTAAAAAGTGCACAGAGTGTGGTCATAAGCTTTCTCCAGCTGATGGGCACACACTGTGTGTTCTATGTTTAGGGGTCGCTCATCTTTTTGCCTCCTGTGACATTTGTTCGGGTTTTAACCCTAGGGCATTGAAGGATCGTTGGGCTAAGCTTGTGGCTGAAGGTCTGCTACCAGCTTCTGCCCTGGAGTCTGCCACGGTTTCCTCCCCAGCTGGTGACTCTGTGCAGGCAGGGACTCTCTCCCACCAGGCCTGCTTCCTCAGAGTCATCTCTGAGAGGTAGGGGCAAGAGAGAGAAGGAGAGATGCCATAAAGAGAGGGACAGGCCCAGAAAAAGGTCTCCGGACAGGGAGTCCTTCTCCAGCCCCTCTTCTAAGATACCCTGGTCTCGTTCTCCTCGGCTCCGCTCTCCCCATTTCTCGACGGAGCCAAGGCACTCCCCTCTGATCCGACCCAGACCCGAGTCGGTCGCTTCCTCCAGATCGACTCGGAGTGCTTCTGAACTTGATATGGACAGGTTTATGAGGAGGTTCATCCAGAACCAGATTCAGATGGTGGTCTTACCAGGGCCCTCTCCCATTGAGGGTTCTTCTTCTACTATATTCCACCCTATTGCTCCTTCCCCAATCCGACCCGACGCTTCGGGGTTCTCGGGTCTGAGACCTTTCGGAGCTGTGGGGTCGGCGCCAATGGTTTTTGTTTCCTTGACTTCGGCCGTCACCTTGAGTTCCTCAGATCCGATCGCAGATCCAGGGGACTCTCGGAGCCATGGTCGGGGAGTCTGACCCAAGGGTCGAGATCTCGCTCTTTCGGATCCCTCCCTCTTTGTCCGGACTACCCCGCTGTCGGATTTTTAAAGGTGCACGGGGTGTGGTCGCCTCTTCAACAGAAAGAGCACATCAGTGTCAGAGGTGAGTGCTCTTCTGCTGGTGCTTCAGGCTTTTCATCCTCTCTTCTCCCCAAGATCTCTCAAGGTATTTCCAGACAGTACTACAGTGTTGTGGTATATAAACAAACAAGGGGGACAAGATCTTATTTTCTTTGCTGGTTGGCACTCCTAGTGTGGGATCTTATCATCCAGTGTCAAGTGACTCCTTCAGACAGTTTATGTTCCCTGACATCAAAACATTGTGGCAGAAGCTCTGAGCAAGTCCTTAACTCAATCCCACGAATGAATACTTCACAGTGATGTTGTTTCTGGACATTTTCCACCAGTGGGGTACTCCTCAATTAGATCTTTTTGTCTCCCCTCTGAACAGACACCTTCCTTTATTTTGTGCCAGAGTCCCAGGTCCCCTGGTTTGGAAGGTGGCACCCCATCTTTTTCTTGGTAGGGGATGTTTCCTTACGCTTTCCCTCCCTTTTCCTGCTTTCCAAAAGTCCTGTTCAAAATTCAATAGGATGTTTCCGAAATCTTGATAGTGACTCTCTCTTGGCTGACAAAGCATTGGTTTCCTCCTCTTCTGTATTTAGCGAGGGGCAATCATCACAAGTTACATCACAGGGCGGACCTTTGACGTCCCCACTCTGGGCCAGTAATCATGGTGCCTGAATCCTCACCACTGACACTGGAGAAGTATGTTCACTTGGAACAAAAATGGATGCACCCAGTATTTCCAGATGCAGCTCTCTATATCAAGCACAATTGCCCTTAAGAATACACAAGGAAGACAGTCCGGAGTCTGGGTTCCCCCTCTGTCCAGATCCCCCAGTAAAACTTCCCCACTGACACAGCTGTAGGGTTGAGTCCTCCGCTAAGTGTCTAAGCCAAGTCCTGCAGCACCCTGTCTGTGAAACCAGTGCTTCCTGTCCCTGCTGCAAGTAGCTCACACGCGCACACAACACACTCTGAGATATTGATTTTCACACACACCCCTGGGAAAGGCTGGCACAGACTCACTAGCTATGGCCCCTTCTGCCCAGACTACAAGATAGTTGCACTGCCACCAGACACCCCCAAAGCCAGCTGCTTTAAGGCTCTTACAAGGGTACCCAATTATACTGAGTGTAATTAATATTAATGCAAATTATAGTGTTTAGCCAATGCAGTAAGGCTTCCAGGAGTGGCCACACTGTCACCAAATAGATGCATTTCCTCTCACAGTTTAAAATATTCTGTAAAGGGCCAAACACAATGAAAAATTTAAATATGGTTAATAATAATAAATAATAAAAGAACATGAAAATGTTAAATATCTATTTACAGTAAACACCAGAGTTTCAGTCGCAGGAAATATTAAAAGTAACACAGATGGATAGGTTCACAGAGTTACAGAAAAACAATACTTGACTAATCTCACTATATTTTCCTGACTGATCTAAATAATTATTATTCCCTAGTAACTTACTAGAGCAAGGCAAGATGAATTAGGTGAGAGATCCTTCTTTGTCAGGTTAAAAAAAGAGACTGCCATGAGACTTCAGACTCACCTAGTGTTGAGATATCATTTTTAGTGATGTATGACGTCTGGTTCCCATGCTGTCACCCCCCCCCCCCGGCTAGAAGCTGTCAGGATTTTAGTACATTATGTATTAATAATACATACACACGCACACATATATACACACACAGCCTTGCTAAGATCTGCTGCAGCTCCTAGAAGTCATAAAACAATTTCAACCCCCCACCCTTTCAGAGTAGCCATTAATTCACCCAAAGACAGTGCAGGAAGCTTCCTAATACAGCCTTTTTGTCTCTGGTTGCATTGAGAACTGTAAGATACAATCTTTATGGCCTAAGCCAGGTAATTTAATTTCAAACTATTTTCAGAGGTTGAGATTAATCTCTTCTCTTCCAGTAACCTCTGTTAGAACATATACATTTAAACGGTTACCATAATGCATGCATATTTCTTTTTCTGTCCAGCAGGGCACACTGTTGGTGCATTTTTAACACTAGCAGCTTTACAAATACATTTTTCAACACAAACGTGTGTACAAATCAGTTTGATTTGCGAATGACATACAGTTCTTTACAAAATTCCAGCTAGCTGTACTGGCATATGTTACACATCCACTGTCCTACTCCTGGTATAGCTGGCAATACCTCATATCATCTCAGGACCTACTCCCACAGGGCAAGAATCTCTCATCCAGCCTAACCTGTCCACTGTTCAGCTGGCAGTGTGGGTGACAGGATTTTGATTCCACATAGACACTTTTTTTCTGAGGATTTGCTTAGGTTCCTGCAGGAGGCCAAGAAACCCAAGACTAGGAAATCCTTCCTGACCAAATGGAAGATGTTTTCTGTTTGGTATCTTTCTTGTAACCTAGATCCACGTTCTTTGTGTGCCTTTGGTTCTCTCTTATTTGTGTGAATTGCTTAGTGAGTGCTGGGTTGGATTATTCTTCTGTTAAGGCCCACTTATCCTCTATCTCAGCTTGTCCGCCTTTATCTGCTCCTTTAGCTTCTAGATTTGAAGCTAAACAATTCCTTAAAGGCGCTCTTCATGTTATTTCTCCCAGTAAACCTGCTCCTCCTTTCTGGGATCTTTATTTTTGGAAAAATTGACTCTGGTTCCTTTTGAGCCTGCAACTTCAGCTTCCTTGCAGCATTGCTCTTGGAAGACTGTACTTACTTCTGCCAGATTTGTGTCTGAGCTTCCAGACCTTATGGTCTGTCCTTTTTTTTTCGTAAGGACATGGTGTCCTTGCATGCTTGCATACTAATCCTCCTTTTATACCCAAGGTGGTGACTGAGTTATCCATTTAATCAGTATATTAATTTGCCCACTTTTTCCCCTTCTCCGCAATTTCCAGTGAGAAGGTGCTGCACATGATGGATGTCATACTCACATTTTATTTGGATAAGACTGTAGAAAATCTGATCAGCTCTTTGTTTCCTTTCATCCTAGGTCCTTAGGATTACCTGTATCCAACCAAACAATTTCTTCACTGATCTCAAAAGCTATTTCTTTTTGTTATTCCTGTCATGGTAATTAGTTCCGTATTCTGTTAAGGCTAATTCTACTAGGGCTGTAGCCTCTTCTGGTGCTTTTTTCAAGGGTTTGGATACTAACTCTGGTCTTGAAGCAACTATCTGGTCTTTTGTGCATTTATTTACCAAGCACTACAAGTTGGATGGTATCTCCAGAGCTAGAGCTTGTTTTGCTAGGGCCATGCTTCATGGCCTCCTGAAAGGCTCTGCTGGTCCTTCCTCCTCCCAAGATTCTTCCTAAGCTTTGGCACTCTCCCTAATGTAGTGAATACTGCAACAGTGAAATGGAAGGACCATAGTACAGTGGCGTAGAATCTTGCCATAATGATAGACGTCCTTCCATTTCACTGTTGCAGTATTCATTCCTTCACTCTACCCACTGGTCCATTTCCCTTCTGGATATACTGGTTGCCTCTTTATTCCTTGGACTGGTATTCCTACTGGGGCTCTCAGTTCTGAGGATGGTACATCCGGACATTACCTTTATATGCCCTACGTTATGCAAGGAGCATACATGTGATGTATGGCTTACCTTAAAGCAACCTAAAGGCTTGGTATACTGGCTGGATGCCTGGCTGCCCTTGGCAGGGGATCCATAATGTAATGAATAGTATAACAGTGAAGGGAAGGACATCTACTGTTATGGTAAGGTTTTGCACAGTTGTATTTTCCTTTACTTTTAAGACTGTACAAACCCAGTCAAAACCACTGGCTAACATATGAGCTTGAAGACCTAATGCAACTCAAAGATGAAGGCTGAAATGGTTGGAAAATTAATCCCATGGTACTTGCAAGAAAATATTTTATTCAACTCCACAGTCTTCTAAAAAAGCCGACAGACAGGAGTGAAATTCAAGTTGCTATATCCAGTGCTCTCCAAATTTTTTTTTCCTGGATGATCAAAGATACTTTTTATGCAGAAAAAGCTGAGGAAGAAAAAATGTTTAGCCAAAGAGATTCTGCGAGCTAAGTAGGATGTTGTTTCTCATTCTTCTGACAATAATAAAGCCCATGCAGAGACTTTGGCAGGGAAACATTTTCCAGTGTTCCAAAGGAAAAATCTTGAACAGGAAAAAGCCCATGTACTGACCCGAAGACTCTGGAGTATCTTGAACTTGATTCAGAGACCAGTGTTTGGTGGTTAAGATGATAAGGAAGATGACTTGGCAACAGTGTGAAATTTGTGAATAAATGGGAGAACTGTAAAGTATCATAGCCATTAGATATAATTTAGACACGTGAACTGTAATTCTGCAAGAAATGGCTAAAAAAGACTGACTGACTGTGTGAAACTGGTGGGGCAGGTCTAAAGCCTAACTAGTATTTTGTCATAAATATTTAGGAGGATACTAAAGGGACTAAAGAAATGAGTTGTAAGTAAAAAGCTTTTGTTCTTTTTGATATTTGTATTAAAATAGGTTCATAGGTTGGTACTAGGCTATCGGCCCTAGGGCCTATGCAAGCCTAGCCATAACAATTCCCTGGATATTTCTTCCCACAATATTTACTTCTCCAGGCCCCTGTCTAGAAGGGCAACTGACATGACCCCCGGGGTGAATTTCCTATCTCCCATCCAATCATCAAGGTTCCTTTTGAAGAGGGCCAAAGAGGCGCTCTGCTTGATATGTATGGGCAGTCTATTCCAGAGTATGGGGAGTCTCTGGGTCAAGAACCTATCCCTCCAGCATGTTTTGTTCATTGTGATGACAAGGTTTAGATCCCTGGAGCGTGTGGCTCTGCGGGATTGGGATTTCTTTAAGGGGAGCATGTCTAACAGCTCAGGGTTTGACATGGCCTTGTATGTTAAGCGGAGATCGCCTCTGAGTAGACGATATGCCACAGAGTATAGCTGGAGTTTTGTTTAGACTGTCAGTATATGGCATCTGCTTTAGGCCTGTGATTCTTTTAGTGAGGTATTTCTGTGGCCTTTCAAGCTGTTGCAGATGTCTTGTGAGGTACATACCAAATGGTGCATTATACTGTATAATGGGTCTAATGAGGGATTAGTACAGTGGGACAATGACCTCCTTTTTTCTGGATGAAAAGCCCTTAGTGATGAGGTGTGCCACATAGAAGGATTTCCTGACTGTTGTGGCAATGTGGTTATCGAAAGTGAGACCACTGTCCACCTGTGTCCCTAAGTCTCTCATCACACTTTCGATGTTTAGTGTCCTGCCACCTATGTGGTAATTCATGGGTACATGTTTTTTTCCAAAGGGGATGACTATACATTTCTTGGCATTAAGCTTGAGCCCATGGCTCTGGCACCAGGCATCTGTTTCTGTAAGGTCCTTTTGTAGAATATCCACATCATTTGGCGATTCAATAATGGCTCCCAGTTTGCAGTCATCTGCAAACTTTGTTAGCCAGAGTCCCTTAGTGTTGGCCTGTACTTCAGAGAAGTAGATGCCAAACAAGAGTGGTCCCAGGACTGAACCCTGAGGTACTCCACTTGTCTGGAGCTAGATTTGGAGTCGGCTACTTTTACTGTCTGGGTTCTGTCAGTAAGCCAGTTAGCAACCCATCGAGTGACGTAGGGATTTGTGCCCAGCTTAGTAAGTTTATCTATGATTCCAGAGTGGGGGGTGGTGTCAAAGGCCTTGGCGAGGTCCAGGTAGGTTGTGTGGACTGCCTTACCCTCATCCACATCTCTGGAGACTGATTCGAAAAAGTCAATCAGATTCAGGAGACAAGATCGGCCCTTCACAAACCCAAACTGGGTTGGGTCTAGTGTTTGAAGGTTGCCAATGTCTTTGTTTATAAGTTCCATAATAATGCGTTCCTTGCCCTTGTAAATCAGGCTTGTCAGACTGATGGGACGGTAGTTCCCGGGATCCAAGGTGGATCCTCCCTTGTGGAGCGGGATAACTGTAGTTGTGCGCCACTCAGTGGGCACGAAGCCTGAGGTGAGGCTATGATTAAACATGACACTTAGGTGAGGTGCCAGTTCATTTTGTAGTCCTTGTAGTACACAGCCTGGGATGTCATCTGGTCCCATGGATGCTGTATTCTTAGCTTTGGAGAGTGCGGTTTCTACCTGTGTGGCCGTGATTATCGGAATTTGGCAATCTTTTGGTATTGAGATGGGCCTTTTAGAGGGTGGGAGTGGGGTGAAGTTGGCACTAAATCGATCTGCCAGGATATTGGCAATATCCTTGGGATCAGTATATTTAATGCCATTCTGTTGTAACTCAAAGTAGATCTGAACTTTGCCATTTAGATTTTTGACATAACTATAGAATGCCTTGTGGTTGTCTTTGGAATCTTTGGCAATTTTATTTTCGTAACTAGCTTTTGAGGATTTTATGAGGGATCTCAGCTTCTTACAGAGGGTGGTGAGGGAGTTTTTTGCATCCTGGGATTTTCCTCTTTTTTGCAACAGTTTCTTCCTTCTGTTGTATAGTTTGTTTATAGCAGGGGACCACCAGATTGGCTTCCTTTTTTTGGAGAAGAGCATCTTGGTTCTATTTGGGATGGCACGATTCATGCACTAGTGGATGTGCTCGTACAGTGCCTTAGTGTAGGATTCTGCAGTCGAACTTCCAGATCCGTCATGGGTGTTGTGAAGTTTGTCACTTCTGACTTCAGTAGCTTGAAGTTGGCTTTGGAGAAGTTTTTTAAGGAGGTTTCCTTACAGGGGGGGGTGGGAGTGGGATGTGGATGTCAAGGGTGATTTGCTTATGGTCAGACCTGACCAATGAGGGGGTGACCACTGGTGTGGAGCTTCTATCTCCCATGTTGGTAATGACCAGGTCTAGGATATTGGAGCCCCTGGTGGGACAATTGATTAGTTGATCCAGGGCGTTGGAATTTATAAATTCCAAGAACCGTTGGGAAAAGGAGTTGGTACCTGAATAGGTTTCCCAGTTAATGGCAGGGTAGTTGAAATCACTCAGTGTTAGGGTGTCTGGTTGTATCTTAATATTTTCCAGTATGTTTAGAAAGGTGTAGTGAGAATCTTGGGGCATGTGATGTTAATTGCATGCTATATTCAAGTATTTTTTGTAATTGTAATGAGTCCAATCCTTACAGTAAAACAGCATAAGAAAGATCACAAAGAAGCAAGTTAAAATCAACATAATGTAATCCTGGTGGGGTAGGAGGAGTTTATTAATTTTTTTCTAATTATTTAATCTGATATTGTTAATCCTCGTCCATCTAATTATTTAATCTGATATTTTTAATCCTCGTCCATCCCTTACGCATGGGTATCTGTTCTGACCTCGGAACCGAGCCGGCCATTTTCCAAGCTCTCGTCAGCTTCAAACTCTCAAGCTAAACTCTTACCCACAATTCCCCTCTCCCTGTTACCTCAGATTCTGTTTGCCACGTTGCCATTTGGTCATGTCAAGCTACTTCTCTTGATCTAAGTACAGTTATTTGTTGTTTAAAAGTCTTTCTTATTACTTTTCTGTCAGAAAAGTTTATATTTCATTGTCTCTTACCCTATCGCATCTAACATACATATTTCCTTCAGGTTTTTCTGCTCTTTTCTCTAGCTTTTTACCGCAAGTTGTTCTGTCTTTACCATCGTTTGTAATCCTTCCCTTTTTTCTCATACTTTGGGGTATTCTTTTGTACCATTGCTGATACCTTTTTCTATTAATTAATTTGCTGTCATGGTAGATAAGAAAGGTAGTCCGGGGTTTAAGTGGTGTTCTGATTGTGGACACACACTACCGACTTCTGATGCACACTCTTTGTGCCTTTATTGTTTGGGGGCGTCCCACTTATCTGTTGACCCACCCTGTACTATCTGTGAAAACTTTTCATATAGAACTTTGTTGGAAAGGAAAAATACGCTGTTGCTAAAGGGACCTCTTAAATCTCCCTTTTCAGAGGCTATTTCTGGGTCGGAGGCCTCAACCCCTCCTAGAGCCCATAAGAAAATCTTGGTTGTTCCTACCAAGGCTAAATCTTTGCCTTCATCTCCAGCTGGGGACTCCCGCCAACAAAAATCTAAAAAGGCTAAAGTTTCAGCTCCGGAGCTCACACAGTCAGCCCCAATGCTTTCGGTGCCTAGACCTTCGGCTCCTTTAGTTATCTCGGCTCCATCTTCTCCTGCAGCCTTCACTATATCGGCACCGAGGGGCTCCTCGGTTTAGACTATTACCACTGTATTGGCACCGACCGTTCAGTCGGCGCAGACCTTGACCACATCTGCTCCAAGATCTTCCTCGATACCGATGGATTTATTGTTGACTCCAGTTTTGTCAGTTCCATCTTCGGTACCGACAACCACTTTGGCACCGATCCCTGTGTCGGTGCAGACCATGACCTCGGCACCGATGACGACTTCAGTGCAGACACCCGTAGTCCAGTCTCTCTCAGCACCGTTGTGCTCGGTGTGGACGGGTGAGATGGACACTGAGTTTGCCTCTTCTGTGGTCAGGCCTGTTTCTCCCTAAGTCTCCGTGAGGTCCACTAGAAGCCTTTCCGAACACGATGTGTTGCGTCTTGTGGATCAGGTGCTTTTGGCCAGAGGTATTCCACCCCTCAGGATCTATATCCTTCTTTGGGAGGGGATCACCTGTCTCCAAAGACACCTTCTTCTTCTCCTCCTTCATTACCTTAGTCCATGGATATAGCATAGTCTTCCCCTTCTGCAGTCCCCTTTATGGATCTCACTAAGGAACCGCAGTTACCTTCATGGCAGGAAAGATTTGCTACGAGCCAGGATGTCAGTTGTGACACGCATAGTTTGCTGTTCCACAGCCATCCAGGGACTCTGGGTCGGCAGGCTGAGCCACTTAGGGGAGGGGTGACCCCTGTCCTAGACATTCACTCCTCTTCAGGTGGACCAGCCTTCCAACTGATGGAGAAGGCTTTCGCTGCTGCTGGCTATACTGGACTGTCTTTACCTCCGCCCTCCTCTGGTACACTGGTTTTACAAGTCGCACCTAGCGGACACCGGGTGCAAGGGCCTCAGGACATATTTCCACAGGAATCCCCTTTTCTGCTGTCTTCTCTAGCTTCTCCCGCTGAGGAGGTCCACCGGAAAAGTTAGTGTAAGAGGAAGCACATGGACTCCACAGAGGAGTCCCTCACTGAAGTCACAGATTTTGATGAGGGGGAAGGATCCCCCCGGTCACCCTCTGAGGTATCCTTTGGTGATATCCTCGAAATCCTGAAACAGAGAGGTTACTGGCGGTCCTCTAATCTGACCTCTGAGGAATCTGTGTTCCTGCAGGCCTTTCGTGCCTGTCCCCCTACCTCCTGGGTTGCTCCACCTGCCGATGAACTTGTCCTTCTTATCATGCAGCGTGCTTGAAAGGCTCCTGATACCGTCGAAGCTATTCCCTGGAGGCCAAATAAGATTTTGTCCCCTCCTTTGT
Organism: Protopterus annectens; assembly: GCF_019279795.1. Taxonomy (NCBI): domain Eukaryota; kingdom Metazoa; phylum Chordata; order Ceratodontiformes; family Protopteridae; genus Protopterus; species Protopterus annectens. Next base: position 1,871,739,290 of record NC_056725.1, on the reverse strand, counting down.
ATCCCCATTAGTCCAGAGTTCTTCCTGTAGATGCTTTGGTGGTGGCGGCCGCAACAAAAAAGGATCTGGCAGAAGAAGAAAGCCAGACTGTCCATCCGCCTAACAAAGAGTCCTGGGCCCTGGACAGGATAGTGAAGCGCACCTTTGCATCAGCAACCTTTACTATCAGGTCCCTGAATTATATGGCACACTTTACCAGGCTTCAAAGGGGTCTGATTTCTGAGCTCTCTGAAACCTTGGCTGGTGCCGTGTCTGAGGTCCATGACAAAGTGGCCTCTCAGCTGGCCACCATTGAGTCAATATCTAACTCCTCTATGCGACTGATATCTCACGCATCAGAAGGAGCAGCGGGTTCATCTGTGGTCTTGAGACGACACGCCTGGATGCAGTTCTGCAATTTTGCGGAACCCTTAAAGGCTTCCTTTCTTAATGCTGTCATTGAGGCCTCCTCGTTGTTTGGACCCAAAGTTAAAAGCACACTGGCCAGATGTGAACAGGACGGTAAGACCCTTTCTGCCGTAGGTGTCCGTTATTCTTCCCCTCAACGTGCTTTCTCCCGAAACCAAAAGAGTGGGAAGATATGGTTCAAGCCTTTCCGTGATACACAGGCCAAGTTCTCCCCTAGAGGCAGAGGGGGAAACTCACAGGGAAGACTCTCCTTTCGGGGCAGAGCGGGACCGCGTAACCAGGGTTCCAGGGATTCTTTCCCTGGCCAATCCTACTAGAGCTCCTGAAGAGCGGCCCAACTCCTTTCCTCTGGAGGTGGTTGGGGGACGTTTCTCCTTGTACCCTTCTGCCTGGCTAAACATCACCACCAATTCTTGGGTACAAAGGATTATAACCAGAGGTTATCACGTCCCCTTTGATCTTTGTCCTGTCCCTTCAAAAAAACTTCCCGACATTCCACCCAGTCAAAGGGAAGAAGCAGCTCTAGAGATAGAAAAGCTGCTAAGAAAGAGAGTCATCCAAATAGTCCCTCCAGACCAGATAGGATCCGGATTCTACTCAAGACTATTTTTGGTGCCAAAGAAAACCAGGGACTGGAGACAAATTTTGGATCACAGTGTATTGAACAAGTTTGAGAGTGTACAAAAATTCCGGATGGTCACAATACAGTCTGTCCTCCCGCTTTTGGAAAAAGATGATTGGATGTGCTCGATAGATCTTCAAGATGCGTACTACCACATAAAAGTGGACAGGCCATCAAGAAGATTTCTGCACTTCCGTGCGGGAGCCAGTCACTACCAGATGTCCTTCAAGAATGCAACTGCAGTCCTTACATATGGGTTGTCCTGCCTCAGGCTGCCCTCGGTCGGCCGGATTCCAAAGTCTGGGTCCGGCGTCAGCTGATGTCGCCTCCTCCCCGACGTCAGAGCGGCTGGGGTATAAAAGCATCAGCCGACGCCATCTTCCTCAGTCTTTCCTGCCGCGTGGTGCCCGAAGCAGAAGCAGTTCGCAAGTGCCGGTCGGTCAGCTCCTGTGTTTTACGTATCCGAAGTCATCAGAAAGCTAAGTACCCCGTTGGGGGTCTTTTTCTTGCCTCAGCCGATGTCAGAAAAAACTGAAAAAGTTAATAACTGTTTGTCTTGTGGTAAACAAATACCTCATAAGGACTTCCATTCTTACTGCCTCCCCTGCCTTGGCCCAGACCACGACGTCTCGGCCTGTGCTGCCTGTGCTTGCTTCAATAATCACACTCTCAGGCGCCAGGCAGAGTTTGCTGAAGACTTTTTTGGCGATAAATACTCTTATACTATGCCGTCAGAACGACCAACACCTCATATTTCCAAAAAACGGAAGGACCGGGACCGACATTCTCGGCCCGCGACTTCCACCGACACCACGCCAAAAACTACCGCGAGTGCATCGGTCTCTTCTGAGGCAGTTGTTCCACCGCTCCGGACCGACGACACCGCTTTACCGATCACTCCGGCCCTGGAGCCTGCTCCGGTGCCGGTTGTTGATTTTCCTCCCGAAACTGAAGCCATACCAGTGGACAAGGTTATTCCAGCACGTGGGGCAGCTAGGCCCCCTATGTCTATGTCTATCAAGGCCTACACACGTGCTAAGGCTGCTAGCCAGGCTAAGTCTCACCCTCCTAAAGCTTTGCCTCAGCCCTCTACTGATAAACAAATCTTGTCTTTAGTTGCAGATTTAATTTCTTTAATCCGAGGCTCCCAGGCCCATCCTGACAGAGGATCTCAGCCACCTTCTGACAAAAGGCCCAGGGTTGAGCATGCAGACACCCTTTCTTCAGATGAAGCCTCTGGTGACTCTGATCACTCAGATACCCAGGAAGAGTCCTTCCAGGCCTACGAGGATTCAGATGTGGAGGATTCTATTCCCTCTGCCTCTCTTCCTGAGGATATTTCTTTTGGGGAAATTCTCCACTCCATGAGAGAGCACTTTCAGTGGCAAGGCCAGGAATTCTCTGACTCCAGGAAACGGCTTTGTACCTTCCTTAAGCTTCCCCAACACAGGCCTTTAGCTATCCCTCCAGTGTTAGATGTACTGGATGATGTGTACTCAGATTCGAGTGCTTCTCCTGATTCTCTCCCCCTTGCTGCTGTCCAGCCGGACAGATACTACAGGGTTCCTGAAACTCACAAACATTTCTTTAAGGCCCATGCTGTTGATCTAGAAACAATTTCCTAGGGGCCCAAAGGGGTGGCCACATCCACGGCCAAAAATCCTTTGCCCTCAGACAGGGAAGCTAGGTCCCTGGAGAGGTGGGGCAAAAAAGTTTATACCTCAACCACTCTTGCCTTGAGGGCCCTCAATTGCCTTTTTCATATGTTTCAGTATCAGGATTTCTTGATGGATGATTTGCAGAAGAAGTTAGCCTCTCCTGAGCCTTTAGATAGGAAGGCCTTGCAGGATTTGGTCCATAACACACAGCAGGTTAGCAATCATTTTCTTCAGTGTGGTTATGATGCATTGGAAGCTTCATGTAGGGCAGCTATGACAGGGGCCATCATACGTAGACATGCATGGTTGAAAGAACAGGCATTACCAGATCATGTTGAAGCAAAGCTTCTAGATGCACCTGTGGAAAAACACAAGCTATTTGGTGCTAATGCTCAGGATGTGTTGAAATCAATTGAGGAAAAGGCTAAATCAGTGCAAACAGTCAAGGATTTCCTCCAGGTTCAGCCACCTAGGTTCAGCAGGAATTGGCCTTCTAAGAACTGGTCCTTTCCGGACACTGACAAGTTTCAAAGGGGAAAAAACAGGCGTGCCCGAGGAAGAGGGCAATACAGAGGCTCCTACAGGGGACGCCAGTGGCAACTGACTAATCAGAGAGGTGGCACAGGGACTTCCCCTGCTCCACAGGGACAATCACAATGACTTGACTTTGACACCGCCGACCAAGGCCCAAAGAGAAGCACCTTTAGGCGGAAAATTATCCTTATTTTCAAAAAATTGGCACATTTTAACAAAGGACAAATGGATTCTGGACATAATAGACCAAGGCTACAGGTTCCACTTCCATACTTTACCAACAAGACAAGGCATGCCAAACCTGCCACAAAATCAAAGGGCAGAGGCATTCGAACAAGTTTCAAAGCTGAGACAAATCAAAGCAATAGAAAAGGTTCCTCCTCAGGAACAAGGCCAGGAATTTTACTCAAGACTTTTCCTTGTTCCAAGAAAAGAAAAGCAATGGAGACCTATACTGGACTTGTCCGCTCTAAACACTTTTCTCATTGTACCAAAATTCAAAATGCTGATGCTACAGCAACTCCTTCCCATGCTGGGCAAGGGGTCTTGGCTGGTTACTCTGGACCTCAAGGAGGCATACCTGCATGTCCCAGTCAGACACAGTTGCAGAAGATACCTCAGATTTCTTGCAGAGTCAGAGCATTATCAATTCTCAGCATTGCCTTTTGGCTTATCTACTGCACCCAGAGTATTCACGAAATGCCTGGCATCAGTAATTGCACACTGCAGACTCCAGGGGATACAAATATACCCCTACCTGGACGACTGCCTTATACAAGCGGACAGCAAGCAAGCCTTGACAAAAAACTTGAATTATGTCATTCACTTACTACAGGCTTTGGGATACACAGTCAACTTACAAAAATCAACTGCCATCCCAACAAATAATTTTTCTAGGAGCCAAACTAGACACAGAATCACAAATGGCTTACCTCACAGAAGAGAAGCAATAACAATTACCACATTACTTCAAGAGCCTAGCAAAGCTCACCCAGATGACTGCAAGGAAAATCCTGCAGGCCCTGGGTTCCATGGCATCTTGCATTCTACTGATTCCACTGGCAAGACTACACATGAGAAAATTACAATGGTACCTAAAAAGTTTATGGTCTCAACACAGCTACAACTTAGAAGCAATTATCCCACTCATCCAATGTCTACAAAGAGAATTTTTGTGGTGGGCCCAAGCAAGCCAGTTAAACAAAGGTATGCCTTTCAGCAAACCTCAAACAAGCCAAACCATTACAACAGACGCTTCAGACCATGGATGGGGGGCGCACATGGAGGGCAGATGTATTCAAGGGCAATGGACTCCCCAGGAAGTACATCTACACATCAATCAAAAAGAGATGTTAGCAGTAATGCATGCAATCGAGGCCTTCGGAATATCTTCAACAAGGTCATCTACTAATAAAGACAGACAACACCACTGTTATGTGGTACATAAACAAGCAGGGAGGTACTCATTCTTACCCCCTTTGCAGACTAACAATGACTCTTTGGGAAAAGTCCCTGAAACTGAACATACAGCTGCAATCCCACTTTGTTCCGGGCAGGGACAATGTTCTGGCAGACAGTCTAAGCAGAAACATCCTGGACCCGCACGAATGGATGTTGCATCCAGACATTTTTGCACAAATAACTCATGCATGGGGGAGGCCGGACATAGATCTCTTTGCCTCCCACGTCAATCATCATCTGAAAAAGTTCTGCTCGAGGTCACACCATCCACAGGCCTGGAGAATAGATGCTCTCTCATTCAGCTGGAACTCTCTAACAATCTATACATTCCCACCTCTACCATTAATGACCAAGATGTTACTGAAGATCAAAGCAGAGCAACCGAAAGGCATCTTAATAGCTCCAGATTGGCCAAGACGGCACTGGTATCCATTACTAAGGAGCATAACTTGCACCAAGCCGTGGCCCCTGCCTCAATGGCCTCCACTCTTGACTCAGCACAATTACAGGACGGTTCATCCCAACCTGCAAACTCTGCAACTGACAGCTTGGAGGGTCCCATGATTTCTCCCCATTTCTCTCTCTCCAAGGAAGTTCAACAGATATTATTGGAAGCACGCAGACCTTCCACCAGAAAGGCTTATTCAGCCAAATGGAAGAGATTCAACATCTGGAATACCAACAAGGGACAGGATGCATCAGTAATGAGCATCCCACAGATATTGGAATACTTGGCAGACTTGCTACATAATTCCCACAGATATTGGAATACTTGGCAGACTTGCTACATAATGGACTTTCCTATTCTTCCATAAAAATACACGCCTCAGCAATTTCAGCAAAATACAACACTGATCCACCTGTGTTTTCACATCCTTTGCTAAGACAATTTCTAAGAGGGATAAAGAATATCAAACCTCCCAGAAAACCACCAGTGCCTGCATGGGACCTCAATTTCGTGTTGGAAAAATTAACTCTTCCTCCTTTTGAACCAGCAGCATCTTCAGAATTGCAATTTCTTTCCTGGAAGACAGTTTTCCTATTGGCAATTACCTCAGCAAGAAGAGTTTCGTACATACAGGCCCTCATGGCAGTACCTCCATTCCTCATTTTTCATCAGGACAGGGTTTCTTTAAGAACCAATCCTTCTTTTATACCAAAAGTGATATCCAGGGTGTCTCTAAAATCAAGCAATTCACCTGCCTACTTTCTTCCCCAATCCTCAAAATAAAGGGGAAAAGCTGCTGCACACTTTGGACATTCACATACAACTGCGCTACTACTTGGACCGAACAAAGGCCAACAGAAAGTCTGACCAACTATTTGTAGCATACGCTCCTGGAGTGCAAGGAAAGGCAATTTCCAAACAAACAATTTCAAAATGGATTGGACATTGCATCAGATTCTGTTATTCTTTCCATGGAAAGGGTGTGCCAGCCAATATCAGGCCACACTCCACCAGAGTTACAGCCACCTCCACAGCCTTCCTAAGAGGGGTGGCTACAAAGGACATTCTAGAAGCTGCTACATGGAGCTCCGTGCATACATTTTCCAAGCACTACAACCTGCCCTTATATTCCAGATCCCGAGCAGGCTTTGCTTCGGCAGTCCTGCAGGACATTTTAGCCACACCATCCTTATCTTAGAGCCTACCACCCCCAGCTTGGCTATGGTATTCAACCCATATGTAAGGACTGCAGTTGCATTCTTGAAGGACATAGTACAGTTTTGTACCTACCATAAATGTAGATGTCCGATAGATATGCAACTGCAGTCAGGTTTCCCCTCCCTCCTACCCCTCTGTGTATTGGGTCCACTTCCCTCCTTTTATACTTAGCTGGGGATATCTTTTATGGTGTATCTGTTTATTGCTATTGTGTATGTCTGGAAATTTTATCCAGTTCTAAATTTAGCCTTCCTTGGAGGGCACCTGGCATCTGGGGCAAGAAACACTGAGGAAGATGGCGTCGGCTGACGCTTTTATACCCCAGCCACTCTGACGTCGGGGAGGAGGCGACATCAGCCGACGCCGGACCCAGACTTTGGAATCCGGCCGACCGAGGGCTGCCTGAGGCAGGACAACCCATATTTAAGGACTGCAGTTGCATATCTATCGGACATCTACATTTATGGTAGGTACAAAACTGTACTTCAGAGTACTGCCCTTTGGACTCTCTACAGCCCCCAAAGTGTTCACAAAGTGCATGGCATTTGTCACAGCTCACTTGCGACTTCAAGGATTCAAGGTGTTTCCATGCCTAGATGACTGGCTCATTTCTGCCCCCACCAGACATCTACTGGAAGAAGCCCTGGCATACTCTCTCCTCGCTGCACAAAGGCTAGGCATAACCATAAACTGGCAAAAATCCAATCTCACCCCATCTCAGTCGACAGAATTCATAGGGGTTATCTTGGACACAAAGAACTGCAAAGCTGCCATTCCAGAGCACAGAATTTTAAGGATAAAGCAACAACTGATTCCAATCCTTTCAAGGGAGAAATCCATGGCTCACTCTGTTCTACAGCTGTTGGGTTCCATGGCAGCCTCCATCACCATTGTCCCCCTGGCCAGGTTTCACATGAGGCTTCTACAATGGCTACTGCTCACCCAATGGTATCCCTTTCAGCATCCTCTTTCAGCCATGATTCGAGTAACCCACAGGTGCAAACAGGATTTAAATTGGTGGATGACACGCAATCGGTCACAATGGTCTCACCCCTTTTCCCCCCAGCAACCCAAGGCCACAGTGACCACGGATGCCTCCCTGATGGGTTGGGGGGGCTATGTCAGGGACAGACAATCCAAGACTCTTGGTCCGAACTGGAGGCCCATCTACATATAAATGTTCTAGAGCTGAGGGGCGGTGCTTCTGGCGTTGCAAGCATTCCATCCCCTGCTGCCATCTGGGACAATTGCGATACAATCAGACAAGATGACGGTGGTCTGGTACATCAACAAACGAGGTGGAACCAAATCTTACCCCCTTTGTCGAGAGGCCATGAGGATATGGTAATGGGTGTTGGCTACCAACCACTTTCTTCTAGCAACGCACATTCCCAGGAGTTCCAACGTGATAGCAGACAGACTCAGCAGGTGCATTCTTCAACCTCACGAATGGTCCCCGAATCCCTTGATAGCGGCTGAGATCTTCCACCACTGGGCCCGTCCTTGCTGCGACCTCCTTGCATCCCCGACCAATTATAAATGCAGCAACTACTTCACCCTCATTCCTCCTCCTGTACAGTTGCCCAGGGACGCTCTAGTCCACGATTGGCCCTCTGGTCTTCTTTACATATTCCCACCCTTTTCCCCTCATTCCACAGTTTCTGAAGAAAGCCTGTCCGTTGAAGAGCAAGGTGATCCTCATAGCACCATATTGGCCTCGACAGATTTGGTTCCTCTTCCTTTGGCCTCACCTACTAGATCGACCATGGATTCTCCATCCAACCCCGGAGTTGATCTCACATCCACAGAACCTGATTCATCCCAACTTGAACAGCCTGAAGCTCACAGCTTGGCTACTCCAATTCCCTTGATTGCCCGGCAGAATGATCTTTCTTTACCGGTACTTGACATTCTCATTGCATCTCATAAGTCTTCCACTAGAATTACTTACCTGAGCAAGTGGAAAAGATTTACCTGTTGGCTGAAAGATAAACAAGCAGATCCCTTCTCAGCACCAGTGTCGATTAATACTAGACTATCTGGCAGACCTTTTCCAATCGGGTCTATTGGCTTCTACCATTAGAATTAATTTGGCTGCAATTTCTAATTTTCATGAGGGTGTCCAAGATTCCTCTCTTACGTCCCACAAATTGTGCAAGACCTTCATAAAAGGTGTGAATCATCTGAAGCCACCTTTTAGAGAACCTATTCAACCATGGGATTTATCATTAGTTCTACAAGCTCTGAAAATGGCACCTTTCAAACCGGCCTCTTCTTGCGACCTCAAGCATTTGTCATGGAAAACCTTGTTTTTGGTCGCCATTACATCTGCCAGAAGTATTTCTGAGCTTAAAGCTTTATGTATCGAGTCCATACTTGATTTTTCATAGAGATAGAGTTTCTCTGAGAACTAATCCATCATTTCTGCCAAAAGTGATCTCTGAAATGTTTAGTCAAACCATTGAATTGCCAGATGTTCTTCGTTCCACATTGCTGCAGTCCTTACTATTGGGGTAGTCCGCTGTCCCAGTCGGCCCGAATACCAGAGTATATGGCTGACGTCGGTCAGGGCGCATTAGACTGACGTCAGTACGTCAGGGTACTAATGCGCATGACCGACGTCATATCCTCAGTCTTTTTTGCCGCATGGTCCGATGCAGAAGCAGTTTTGCGAGTGCAGGTTGGCGTTCTGAGATATTTCCGAAGCCGGAGTTTCAGACCGAATCAGAGTTGGCTAAGTACCCCGTTGGGGAACATTTTGGTTTTTTCTTGCCTCAGTATTTAACCGGATGTCAGAAAAAGTGAATAACTGTATTTCTTGTGGGAAACAGATACCTCATAGGGATTACCATACCTTGTGTATACCTTGTTTAGGGCCTGAGCACGGCGTTGTTGGATGCCGCTCTTGTGCTAGGTTTAACAAACGCACTATTAAGAGGAGGTTAGACTGTGCCAGGTTAGTGTTTGGGAAGCGTTGCAATTATAAAATGCCGTCGGATGCTCCGGCCCGCTTCGCCCAAGAAGCGCAAGGACAAAACAGCGAAGCCTAGGGTTGATGAACCGCAGTCCCGGACGTCGGTGCTTTAGAAGGCTCAGTGGAGCCGGAGGTTTTGCCAGGAGTTTCTATGGAGTCTCAGGCAGAAACTTTACTGTTACAGGATGTGCCTTCTCAGGAGGTAGGCCAGGCTGAGGGGGCTTCTCAGGTAACTGTTCTTCCCTCTCTTCCCAAGGTAGTTAGAGCCTCTCCTGCTGTTGCCAAAACTTCTTTGAGAGGTAGGCCAAGTTCAGCTTCAGGGGGGGCTTCTCCTAGCATTTCGGGTTCGGTACCTAAGAAACATATGCTTAAAATGGCAGAAGATTTGATTACTATGATTAGAGGTTCTATGCCCCCTCCTGATAAGAGGCCTAGGGTGGATCAGGAGTTTGATAGTTTTGAACAGTGTTCAGAGGCTTCTGAGTCCTCTGCGGAAGAATTGCAGGAGTATCCTCCTTATTCTGATTCTGATGTGGATGATTCCACTCCTACAGCTTCTCCTCCTGAGGATTTCTCATTTTCAGAGACTCTGCATGCCATGAGGGAGCACTTTAAATGGGAAGGCCAGGATTACTCTGATTCCAGGAAAAGGCTTAGGGAATTCTTGTTTTACCCCAGCATAGGCCCTTAGCTATACCTCCTGTGTTGAATGTGGTGGAAGATGTTTTTGCAGAGGCTTCCCTGAACCCTGATTCTTTGCCTCCTGCTCCTGTTAAACCTGATAGGTACTATAGGGTGCCCGAAGCTCATAAGTATTTGTTTAAGAGTCCTAGGGCGGACCCAGAAACTGTTTCTCAGGGGCCTAAAGGTGTTAAGGCCTCTGTGGTTAAAAAATCCTGTTCCCACTGATAAAGAGGCAAGGGCTTTGGATAGGTGGGGAAAGAAAGTGTATACTTCTTCCACTCTAGCCATGAGGCGTTGAATTGTCAGTTTCACATGCTAAAATATCAAAATTATCTCCTTTCACAATTGAAATCTAAGGTGGATGCTTTGGCGGAAGGTATTGAGTGTAAAGAGTTGCTGGATTTGGTTCATGTGTCTGAACAAGTGGGTAAGCATTCTTTGCAATGTGGTTTTGATGCTGTACAGGCCTCCTCGAGGGTGGCTGCCACTAGTTCTGTTCTTCGCAGGCATGCCTGGTTGAGGGATCAGAATTTAGCTGAGCATGTTAAGACAAGGATTTTGGATGCTCCTTTACAGTCTGATGTGTTGTTTGGTTCGCCTGTGGAAGCAGTTTTAAAGAAAATGGAGGACAAAGCTAAGTCTATGCAAACTGTTAAAGATTTTTTGCAGGTGCAGCCTCCGAAGTTTAGTAGAAATTGGCCGGCTAAGGGGTGGACATATCCTGCTTATGATTCCCAGTCTAGGGGTAGGTCTAGACGTGGTAGGGGCAGGGCTCAAGGTTCTTTTAGGCCTAGAACAGGGAGTTCTCCTGCTCAGACTTCTGGTGAGGGCAGGGGTCAGTCCTTTCGTAAACAGACCCAATGACCTGCCTTTTCAGCTGCCAGCAGATTCTCGTCTGGCAGCTCCTTTGGGAGGAAGACTGTCTCTTTTCAAAGAAAATTGGGATTTAATTACTCAAGACAGATGGGTGTTGGATATCATTCACCACGGTTACAGGTTCTATTTCCATACATTGCCCCTTTCAAAGGCATGCCAGACGTTCCTCCTCCACAAAGAAAAGAGGCTCACAAGCAAATTTCTCAGTTACTCCAGATAGGGGCCATTCAGCCAGTCCCTGTATCAGAAAGGGGCCTAGGATTTTATTCTCGCCTGTTCCTAGTACCAAAGAAGGGGAACACGTGGAGACCAATTTTGGATTTATCTCTCCTCAACACTTATCTGGACATTCCCAAGTTCAAGATGTTGACGTTACAACAGCTTTTACCTCTGCTGGGCAAAGATCACTGGATGGTAACTTTAGATCTCAAGGAAGCTTACCTTCATGTGCCTATAAGGCTAAGTTGCAGGAAGTATCTGCGTTTCGAGCTGGAAATTCTCATTATCAGTTCTCTGCATTGCCCTTTGGCTTATCTACTGCCCAGAGTATTCACAAAGGTTCTGGCTCCAGTGATAGCTTACTTCAGGCTACAAGGAATTCAAATCTATCCTTACTTGGACGACTGCCTGATTCTGGCTCAAGAAAAGGAAGACCTTCTACAGCATCTGGAATATGTTATAGCAGTGCTAAGATGCCTAGGGTATTCTGTGAACGAAATAAAGTCCAGTCTAGTACCCTCTCAAGACATGTGCTTTCTGGGTGTGAGACTGAATACAGCAGCCCAGATGGCCTTTTTAACCCCGGACAAACAAAAGAGTCTATCACTTTACTTCCATCAACTATCTCATCAGTCCGTGCTGACTGCAAGGACAGTCCTTCAAGCATTAGGGTTCATGGCATCTTGTATTGTGGTGCTTCCCAATGCCAAACTGCATATGAGGAAGCTACAATGGTATCTCAAAAATGTATGGACACAGCACTGCCAGGATTTGGACACTGTCATTCAAATAATACCTTGCCTTCAAAAAGAATTTTTGTGGTGGGCTCAGGAATGTCACCTAAACAAGGGACTCTCTGTGACCCGGCCAGAGGCGAGTCAGATTTTAACGACAGATGCCTCGGACATTGCTTGGGGAGCTCATCTAAATGGAAAGTGGATACAAGACAAGTGGCCTGCCAGACTACTGCATCTACATATCAACATGAAGGAGATGTTAGCAGTCCAGTTTGCATTAATGGCTTTCAAGGAGTTACTTCTTCCAGGGCAGGTGTTGATTCTAACAGACAACACAACTGTCATGTGGTACATCAACAAGCAAGGGGAACACATTCTTATCCTCTATGCAGGCAAGCAATGATTTTATGGGAGACTGCGCTAAGCTTGCAACTAACTCTTCAGGCAAGGTTTCTGCCAGGAGCACAGAACTCCTTAGCAGATGTGTTAAGCAGACAAATCATGGATCCCCACGAGTGGAAACTGGATCTTCATGTATTTCAGAAATTGACAGTGTCATGGGGAACTCCAGACATAGATCTGTTCGCTTCTCCACTAAACCACCAGCTGCCAAAGTTTTGCACAAAGGGGTTTCATCGCACAGCTTGGAAAGTGGATGCTCTGTCTTTCAGTTGGAAAAACCTTCATGTGTATGCCTTTCCACCTCTGCCTCTTCTTCCAAAGGTGCTACTAAAAGTCAGACAAGACAAGCCAAGGATGATTTTGATAGCTCCAGATTGGCCTCGGCAACACTGGTACCCACTACTAAGGAGTCTGGTAAGGAAGCCTCCATGGCCTTTACCTTTGATTCCTCATCTGTTATCTCAGAAGGACGGTCATCTGCTCAATGTCAAGCTTCACTCTCTCCATCTAACAGCCTGGCATATTCTGTGTTGAAACACAGCAGGTCTCAACTTCCTCAACAAGTTTTAAATGTGATTATGGAAGCTAGAAGACCTAGTACAAGGAAAGTGTACGAGAAAAATGGAAGAGATTTTTATTTTGGAGTACAGCAAAGAATTTGGAGGTTTCTGAGCCTAATTTGAGTGTGGCTCTTCAATATCTCACTGAGTTATTGGACAAAGGTTTGTCCTTCTCTTCCATTAAGATTCATGCTGCAGCAATTTCAGCTCACTATGATTGTGACCCACCATTGTTTTCATCCTTTGTTCAAGCAGTTTCTTAGAGGGGCAAAGAATATAAGACCCCCAAGAGCTCCTACTCCTGCTTGGGATCTCAATTTTGTGTTGGAAAAACTTACTCTACAACCTTTTGAGCCTGCGGCTACTGCTGAATTGAAATACTTGTCATGGAAGACTGCTTTTCTTTTGGCTATTACTTCTGCAAGAAGGGTGTCTGAGTTGCAGGCCCTTATGGCAGTAGAGCCCTTTTGATTTTCCATAAGGATAGGGTATCATTACGCACTAATCCTTCCTTTATGCCTAAGGTGGTTTCTAGTGTGGCTTTAAACCAAACTATTCATTTGCCTACTTTTATGCAGACCCCCAAAATAAAGGGGAAAAGATTTTGCACACTTTAGATGTACACAGGCAATTGCGTTATTATTTGAGCAGGACTAAGGATTTTAGACAGTCTCAGCAGTTGTTTGTTTCTTTTGCTTTGAGTTCAGGGCAAGCCTGTGTCAAAACAAACTATTTCTAGGTGGATTGGGTTTTGCATTGCATTTTGTTATTCCCATCATGGCAAGGAGATTCCAGCTGGGATTAGGCCTCATTCCACTAGGGCTACTGCCACTTCAACAGCATTTCTAAGGGGGGTGGCAACTAAAGATATTTTGGAGGCAGCTACTTGGAGTTCAGTGCATACTTTCTCTAAGCATTATCACCTTCCTATCTACTCTAAGTCTAGGGCTGGTTTTGCCACAGCTGTTTTGCAGGGCATGTTGTCAGCTCCTACTTCTTTATGATTTGCCAGCCTCCCTTACCTCTGCTTTGGGATTCTACCCAATAGTAAGGACTGCAGCAATGTGGAACGAAGAACATAGTACAGTTTTGTACCTACCATAAATGTAGATGTTCGAGGATCCACATTGCTGCAGTCCAATTCTACCCTCCTCCTTCCCTCTGTGTTTAGGGGTGGTTGTGTAGGTGAGGTTATCTGTTGATATTTTTGTATATATTTTTGTATATATTGTACATAATTTTGGTGCAGGTATTTTGGGCCTTGTCTTTTTAGGGTCTTCTGACATCTGGGGCAAGAAAAGACTGAGGATATGACGTCGGTCATGCGCATTAGTACCCTGACGTACTGACGTCAGTCTAATGCGCCCTGACCGACGTCATATACTCTGGTATTCGGGCCGACTGGGACAGCGGACTACCCCCAATAGTAAGGACTGCAGCAATGTGGATCCTCGAACATCTACATTTATGGTAGGTACAAAACTGTACTTTTTCTTTCCCAGTCATTCAAACAGAGGAGAGTTTTGCCTACAAAACCTAGATATCCACAGGCAAATCCACTTTTACTTAAACGGGACTAGGTCCTTTTGTAAATCTGATCAGTTATTTTTGACCTTTTTTGGACCTAGATTAGGATCTGCTGTTGCTAAGGTCACATTAGCTAGATGGTTGAAGGACTGTGTGACCTTCATTTATACACAATGTAATATCTCGTTGCCTACTACTATGAAAGCTCATTCAGCAAGATTGGTGGCAACTTCTGCTGCCTTCCATGCCAGAGCTTCTTTACATGACATCTGTGCAGCTGCAACTTGGGCTACGCCTCATACCTTCATCAGTCATTACAAATTGGATTTGGCCTCCAGGGGAAGAGCATCTTTCGGTTCTGTGGTACTCAGGAATGTCCTTCCATGAGAGCCTCCCAGGAATAGAGGTAGCTGGGGACTCTGTCCCATGCATGAGGAATGAACGAGGATTAACAATATCAGATAAAGAAGTTATGTCTTACCATAACGTTCCATCTGTATTGATCCTCGTTCAGTCATTACGACCCTCCCTCCTTCCCCCTCCTGTGGTTTCTTATGGATCTCACTATCCGGTTCTCTTAGATTATTTGACCAGAGGTAGCCTCTGCCTTCTTTGACTTGCAAACTCAATTCGGGGTAACAGGGAGAGGGGGATTGTGGGTGAGTTTAGCTAGAGAGTTTGAAGCTGATGTGAGCTTGGAAAATGGCCGGCTGTGTTCCGAGGTCGGAGCCGATACCCATGCATAATGACTGAACGAGGATCAACAATACAGATGGAACGTTATGGTAAGACATAACTTAGTAGAATTAAAAAAAATGCATTGATCTGATGTCAGTTTTCATTCTGTCCTCAACTGATGGGTTCAGATGCGATCCCTCGGATCCAGCTCGGCCATTGCTAAAGGTTGTGGCAATCCAAAACTGTCAAGTTTCTCCCTTACCCACAGTGTACCAACCCCAGTTACCTCAGATCTCATTTGCTGCTTCAAGCAAAAAGACATGGTCATCCATATCTTTTGAGCTCCATTTGAGATAAGTGCTGAAATCTTATTTCTTCTCATAATTTTACTGGAATTTCCTTTTCATAAATCCCTTACCTTACTATTGGTATATTTGATTTCTGCTGCTTCTCTCCTGTACAGCGGTATACCTTGGATGCTATCGTTGGTGTCTCTTTTCTCTCTCCCACAATAGTTAATAAATGTTGTTCGTGTTTCACTGTTGCAGTCATCACACTTGGGTTATCTGCCTGCAGGTAGCCCTCAGTCGGCCCGAATGCCAGAGACTTAGTATTCCTGTGTCGGATGCTGTTGCTCCAGGACTGACGTCAGAGGTATAAAAACAGGCAGCCAACACCATTACATCAGCCTTTCTTGCGGAGGAGCCCGAAGTAGAAGTAGTTCACACGAGTGATGGTCGGCCGCTACCTGAGTTTTTCATTTACAAATTGAATCATCCTGAAGTCTTCTAAAGCTAAGTACCCCGTTGGGGATCCTTTTTTCTTGCTCTAACTCATATCAGAAAAGGTTAACAATTGTTTTGCCTGTGGAAAGCAAATACCACACCTAGATTTTAATTCTCACTGCGTCACCAGTCTAGGCCCAAACCACAACGTACCTCGCTGTCGGTTTTGTGCCTTGTTCAACGCCCCAACCGTTCGTCATTGGGCCCTTATTGTCGCTAAATACTTTAATTCTCGATCTCCGTATTCCAAAATGGCTTCAGTAAGCCATCCAAATACCGATATTCTGAAAAAACGTAAGGATAAAGACAGACCTCACAGGTCCAAAGCTGCCAACGATGCTTCCGTTAAGCTAGTCGCCAGTTCGCCAGTACTCAGTGAGGTGCTTTCGCAGCCCCTGATGCCCACTTCAGTGGATTTGCAGGCCTCTACCCAGACCTGTTTGGAGTCCAGTATGCCGCAAAACTCTTCTTTGACTATGGAACCTGCGGATGTCTCTACCTTGGATGGGTCCGGAGCTGCTGAGTAGGCACCGGCTTCTGAGGAAGTTCTTTGTACTATTGATGTTCAACACAAACCAACTACTTCAGTTCTGTCTAAAACTACTGAGTTTCTAAGGCCAAGAGTACACGCTACGCCTGGAAAACCGACAACCTCAGCACATGGTCCTGCTCCCTTACCACAACATCAAATGCATAGAATGGCAGAAGATCTTATTATGCTGATTAGGGGAAGTCAGCCTTCCTCTGCTAAGAGGGAAAAAGACCAGTCCCCAGCAGCTTCAACAGACCAAGAGTCCGACAACGTTGAGGTATCTCATTATGAAGACATGCCCTTTTCTGCTTATGAGGATTCAGATGCAGAGGAATCCATTCCCTCTGCCTCTCCTTCAGAGGACTTTTCTTTTGGGGAAACCTTACATACTTTTAAGAGAGCATTTCCATTGGGAATACCAAGACTATCCTCAGTCCAAAAAGAGACTCAGAGAATTTCTAGACTTGCCACAACATAGGCCTTTAGCAATACCCCAGTCCTGGAAGTTGTTGATGTCTTTACGGAATCCAGTCTTACTCCTGATATGTTATCCCCTGTTCCTAGGAAACCAGACAGGTACTACAGACTACCTTAATTTCTCAAATTTCCTTTCGAAAATCCTACTGCTGACCCAGAGATCATTTCCCAGGGCCCTAAAGGTATCAAAGCAACTACAGCTTAGAATCCCACCCCTTCGGACAGGAATTCTGGACAGATAGGGTAAGAAAGTATATACCTCTGCTACTCTCGCCATTAGGGCTTTGAATTGTCAATTTCACATGCTGAAGTAGCAGTAACATATTATGGAACTTATTAAGCAAAAAGTAACAGCTTTTACACACTGTGCAGAAAATAAAGAATTGCAAGAGCTTATGCATTCTGCAAGCCAAGTCCGCAAGCATACATTGCAGTGTGGCTCTGACACCCTAGAAGTATCTTGCAGGGCAGCAGTCACTGGATGTTCTTCGTGTTTCACTGTTGCAGTCATCACATTTGGGTTATCTGCTTGCAGTAGCCCTCAGTCGGCCTGATTATCAAAGTCTTAGGTCCTGCGATGGTTGCTGTCTCATCTTCGGGGACGTCAGGTAGTCAGGGGTATAAAGCATGCAGCCGATGCCATTACCTCAGTCTTTCTTGCTGTGCAGTGCCCAAAGCAGAAACAGTTCACAAGTGGCGGTCGGCTGACTCCTGAAATTTTTGTTTTTCGAGTTTCAGGACCGAAGTCTTCAACTAAAGCGAAGTACCCCGTTGGGGAAACTTTTTCTTGCTCTAAACCGATGTCAGTAAAAGCAGTAATTGTATTTCTTGTGGAAAGCAAATAGCTCATAAAGATTTTCATTCGTACTGTATTCCTTGCCTAGGCCCTGACCGCAACATACCTCACTGTCGGTTTTGTGCATTTTTAAACCACTAACTATTCATCATTGGTATATTTACGCTTCTAAATATTTTGGTACTCTGTTCAGTTATTCAGATGTCTTTGGTAAGCCACCCGACTACCGACATTCTGAAAAAACACAGAGATAAAGACAGAGACAGGCCGCCTAGGTCCAAAGCTGCCGACGATGCTTCTCCTAAACTAGTCACCAGTTCACCGGTACTCCAGTGAGGTGCTTTTGCAGCCCCTGATGCCCGATACTTCAGATTCGCAGGCCTTTACTGAGACCCATTCGGAGTACGGTATGCCGCGAGATGCTTCAACTGTGGAACCTGCGGATGTCTCTACCTTGGATGGGTCTGGAGCCGCTGTGCAGGCACTGGCTTCTGAGGGTGTATTCAGGCCTACTGACCTGCATATTAAACAGACGCCATCTTCTTCAAGACCTAAATCTCAAACCATGCCTGGAAAACTGATGCCCAGACTGCATGGTCAGGCCTCTATGCCTAAAAAACAAATGATAAGAATGGCTGAAGACCTTATTACTTTAATCGGGGGAAGCCAACCTTCCCCCTCTAAGAGACCTAGGACTGAATTTGCTTATGATACTTATGACCAGGATTCTGAAATATCTGTTTCCTCTGATGACCAGGATTTACCCTTATCTACTTATGAGGATTCTGATGCAGAGGAGTCTATTCCCTGTGCTTCCCCCCCAGAGGATTTTTCTTTTGGTGTAACCTTACATACTCTTGGGGAGCATTTTTGCTGGGAATGCCAGGATTACTCTGATTCTAAAGAGAGGTTTAGGGATTTCTTACTCCTGCCCCAACACAGGCCTTTAGCTATCCCTCCTGTACTAGACATTGTTGATGATGCCTTTACGGAATCTAGTTTGGCCCCTGATTCCTTGCCTCCTGCTCCCAGAAAACCTGACCGATATTACAGGGTCCCTGAGTCACACAAGTTCTTTTTTTTAAAATCCTATTGCGGATCCAGAGACTATTTCACAGGGGCCCCAAGGGCATTAAGGCTTCTACTGCTAAAAATCCTACCCCTTCTGATAGAGACTCCAGGGTGCTGGATAGATGGGGTAAGAAGGTTTACACTTCTGCAACCTTAGCCATTAGGCTTTAAACTGCCAGTTTCATATGTTAAAGTATCAGCAACATGTTATTGGATTGTTTAAACAGAAAATGATGTTGATTCCTGACTGTGTGGAAAATAAAGAATTACAGGATTTAATGCATTCTGTTGAACAGATTGGAAAACATACTTTGTAACGTGGTTTTGATTCATTAGATGCCTCTTGCAGGGCTGCTGTTACTGGGTCTGTGTTCAGAAGACATGCTTGGCTTAAGGAGCAATCTTTGCCTGATCATGTTAAAGCTAAATTGTTGGATGCTCCCTTAAATCAAGACCACCTGTTTGGCAACAAGGCTGAGGAAGTTCTCAAAAAGATGGAAGATAAAGCTAAATCTATGCAAACTGTTAAAGATTTCTTACAAGATGTTCATGTTTCACTGCAGCAGTCATTACACTTGGGTTATCCTGCTGTCAGGTGGTCCCGCAGTCTGCCAGAGTTTCAAAGTCTTGGTCCGGCGTCTGTTGCTGTCACTTCTTCCCTGACGTCAGTGCGCCAGGGGTATATAAGATGCAGCCGACACCATTTTCTTCAGTCTTTCTTGCCGCGCGGTGCCCGAAGCAAAAGCAGTTCGCAAGTGCTGGTCGGCCGACTCCTGAGATTTTCAATTCGAATTTTCAGAACCGAAGTCTTGAATAAAGCTAAGTACCCCGTTGGGGAAACTTTTTCTTGCCTCAGACCGATGTCAGTAAAAGTTAATAATTGTATTTTTTGTGGGAAGCAAATACCTCATAAGGACTCACACTCTTACTGTATTCCTTGCCTAGGCCCTGACCACGACATTACTAGTTGTCGGTTTGTGCTAGATTCAACAAATGCACTATTAAGCATCTGTTTGATTTTGCTTTACATTACTTTGGGCGAAGGTTTAACTACATAATGTCGTCGGAACAACCGATGACCGGAATTCATAAAAAACGCAAAGACAAGGAAAAGGACAGGCATCCGAGGTCCAGAACCGACGACAAAGCTTCTTCTAGGCCATTCGCCGATTCTCAGTGAGGCGCTTTCGCAACCCCTGACACCTGCTACCTCAGAGCCACAGGCCGTATCCGACTCCTACGTGGAGGCACCTAGACCTCTGGAAACTCAAGGTATTGGGCCTGCAGAAACTATTCCCTCAGATGGGTCAGAAGCCGCCGAGGGTGTTTTCAGACCTTCACAGCTTACTATTAAGTCCACTACAGCAGCCAAGGCAAAGTCAAAAACACCATTAAAGACAAGGAAACAAGTACAGCATTCATCCATGCCAAAGAAACAGATGCTTAAAATGGCATAGGACCTAATTACTTTGATCAGGAGTTCCCATCCCCCTCCTGATAAAAGGCCTAGGCAAGACACTGACTATGACTCCTCTGACCAGGTTTCTATTTCCTCTGATTCCTCTTCAGATCAGGGATATTCTCTCCCTCCTTATGAGGACTCTGATGCAGAAGAATCTATACCTTCAGCCTCTCCGCCTGAGGATTATTCTTTTGGGGAAACTTTGCACACCATGAGGGAGCATTTCTATTGGGAGAGCCAGGATTATTCAGAATCCAAGAAAAGGCTCAGAGACTTTCTTTTATTGCCTCAGCACAGGCCCCTGGCTATCCCCCTATGCTTGATATTGTTGATGATGTTTTCTGTGAATCCAGTCTGTCTCCTGATTCTTTACCCCCTGCACCAGTCAAGCCAGACAGGTACTACAGGGTCCCAGACTCTCATAAATTTCTTTATAAAAACCCTGCTGCTGACCCAGAAACAATTTCTGAGGGTCCCAAAGGGGTTAAGGCTTCCACTGCTAAAAATCCAATCCCCTCAGATAGGGATTCAAGAACTCTGGATAGATGGGGGAAAAAAGTTTACACTTCTGCTACTTTTGCTGTAAGGGCTTTAAACTGCAAGTTTCACATGCTTAAATATCAACAGTACCTCATGTCTTTGTTAAAACAGAAAATGCTTACAAACTCAAAGTCCCGACAATAAGGAAATGCAGGATTTATTGCATGCAGCTGAACAAGTGGGAAAGCATACTCTGCAGTGTGGTTTTGATTCATTAGAGGCTTCTTGTAGAGCCGCAGTTGCAGGCTCTGTCATTCGAAGGCATGCTTGGTTGAAAGAACAAAGTGTACCTGAACATGTTAAAGTAAAATTATTGGATGCTCCACTACAGCGTGGTACTTTGTTTGGTGTTAAGGCAGAAGAGGTGTTAAAGAAAATGGAGGATAAAGCAAAATCAATGCAGACAGTAAAGGATTTCTTACAGGTTCAACCACCTAGGTTTAGCAAAAACTGACCTTCAAAAAAGTGGTTCTTTCCGGTGTCAGACAGGCCACAAAGAGGCAGATACAGACACCCAAGAGGCAGATCTCAGCCCCAAGGCTCATACAAACCTAAACAATGGGGTGCTTCAGCCCACAAAGGAGGAGAAGACAAATCACAGTCTTATAGGAAACAGTCCCAATGACTTCCCTCTACAAATGCCAAGCACTTAGCTTTTGGCAACACCCTTGGGGGGAAAGCAAGCACTTTTCTCACAAAATTGGCACATAATCACCCAGGACATATGGGTACTGGATATTGTTTCTCAGGGTTACAGGTTCCACTTTCACACCCTTCCAAAATCAAAAGGTATGCCGGACCTGCCACAAAACCAATGGGCAGAGACACAAAAACAAATTTCTGCTCTCATGGACATGAGAGCTATTCAAAGAGTACCACAGCAAGAACCGGGACAAGGATTTTACTCGAGACTTTTCCTGGTACCCAGAAAGGACAAAGCCTGGAGACCAATATTGGACCTGTCAATCTAAATACTTTTCTGGATGTTCCAAAATTCAAAATGTTAACACTGCAGCAACTTCTACCCATGCTGGGCAAGAAGGCTTGGCTAGTTACTTTGGACCTCAAGGAGGCATACCTGCATGTCCCAATCAGACATTCTTGCAAAAGATACCTCAGATTCATAGCTGGCTCAATGCATTACCAATTCTCTGCACTGCTCTTTGGCTTATCTACTGTGCCCAGGGTCTTCACAAAATGCCTGGCACCAGTAATTGCATTTTGCAGACAAAAAGGAATTCAAATATATCCCTACTTGGACGACTGCCTTATTCAAGCAGAGAGCAAGGACATTCTACTAAAGCATCTGATGTTTGCAAAAAGATGACTAATTTGCCTAGGGTACACAGTAAACGAAAATAAATCAAAACTAGTGCCCTCTCAAGAGATAATATTCCTGGGTGCAAGCTTAAATACAACTGCCCAGATGGCTTATCTCACGCCAGACAAGCAAAGGCAACTGACTCAATACTTTCAACTGATGGCAACAAAGACCCAGCTACCTGCAAGAAAAATTCTGCAGGCCCTGGGCTTCATGGCATCCTGCATTCTACTAATTCCCTATGCAAGACTGCATATGAGGAAACTACAATGGTATCTAAAAAGTGTTTGGACTCAACATTGCCACAGCCTGGAAACAGTAATAATTCTAATTCCCTGCCTGCAACAGGAGTTTCGATGGTGGTCATTGGCCTGTCACCACAAGGGACAGCCTTTCACCTTACCCACAGCCAGGCAGACAATAACAACAGATGCATTAGATTATGCCTGGGGGGCACACACAGCAGGAAAATGTATTCAGGGCATGTGGCCCAAGGAACAAATGTATCTTCACATCAGTCAAAAAGAGATGCTAGCTGTACAGAATGCCCTGACAACCTTCAAGGATCTACTACATCCAGGACAACTATTACTAAAGAAAGACAATACCACAGTTATGTGGTACATAAACAAGCTAGGGGGCACACATTCTACCCCCTCTGCAGGCAAGCCATGACTTTGTGGAACACAGCACTGACCTATCAAGTACATCTGCAGACACAATTCCTGCCAGGAACGAAAAATACACTGGCAGACGAACTAAGCAGAAATCTCATGGATCCTCACGAATGGAAACTAAATCCACAGGTCTTCAGCATGATAACAAGGAAATGGGGACGCCCAGACATAGATCTTTTTGCCTCCCCTCACAACTGCCAACTACAGAGATTCTGCACAAGAACTTATCACTCACAAGCATGGAAAGTGGATGCTCTGTCATTCAGCTGGAAAACCCTGACAGTTTATGCCTTTCCTCCACTGCCTCTTCTTCCCAAGGTGCTCCTAAAAGTCAGACAAGAGAAGCCAAAAATAATCCTGATTGCCCCAGACTGGCCACGCCAGCACTGGTACCCAATCCTAAAGAGCATGTCTCAAGGCCCAGCCTGGCCTTTACCTCAAATTCCTCATCTTCTGACTCAACAAAACAATCAGATTCTGCACAGTCAACTCAGAACCTTAAATCTGGCTGCATGGCAGATAATATAGCCACTCAGACCACACCTCTCTCTAAAGCTGTTATGGATGTCATTTTAGAAGCCAGGAGGCCCAACACTAGGAAACCTTATGCAGAAAAATGAAAGAGATTCTGTGCTTGGAACCAGGCACAAGGACTCGAACCACTTGTTCCAAATATACCTCAGATTTTACAATACCTAACTGAGATGCTGGACAAAGGCCTATCCTTCTCATCAATTAAGATCCATGCCTCTGCCATTTCAGCTCATTACAATACGGAACCTCCTATTTTCTCTCATCCACTACTAAGACAGTACCTCAGAGGGGCAAAAAACATAAGACCCCCAAGGAGAGCACCAATACCTACTTGGGACCTCAATTTTGTTTTAAAAAAGCTCACACTGCCTCCTGTTGAGCCAGCCAATACAGCTGATATAAAATTCTTATCATGGAAAACTGCTCTGCTCCTAACAATAATTTCAGCAAGAAGAGTCTCAGAGTTACAGGCATTAATGGCAGTGGAACCTTTCATAATTTTTCATCAGGACAGGGTCTCTCTAAGGACAAACCCAACATTTATGCCAAAGGTAGTATCCAGTGTGGTTCTTAACCAAACCATTCATTTGCCAACATTCTATCCAAATCCCCAGAATAAAGGGGAGAGACTTCTGCATGCTTTGGACATACACAGACTGCTACGAGTCTACTTGGACAAAACAAAAGCTTTCAGAAAAACTGAGCAACTGTGTTTGTAGCTTATGCTGCAGGATCACAAGGAAAGCCTATCTCAAAGCAGACTATTTCAAAATGGATAGGACACTGCATTCGCTTCTGCTATTCACAACATGGCAAATCAGTGCCTAAGGGCATTAGGCCACATTCTACCAGAGCAGCAGCCACTTCAGCAGCCTTCCTCAGAGGAGTACCAACCAAAGACATTTTAGAAGCTGCAACCTGGAGTTCAGTGCACACTTTCACCAAGCACTGCCACTTACCTCTCTACTCTAAATCCAGAGCAGGCTTTTTCACTGCAGTTCTGCAGGGCCTGGTAGCCTCTCCTAATCCTATTTAGGTCCAGCCACCCAACCTCAGCTTTGGGATTCAACTCAAATGTAATGACTGCAACAGTGAAACACGATGAACATAGTACAGTTGTGTACCTACCATAAATGTAGATGTTAGAGTGTATCCACTGTTGCAGTCCAGGTTACCCACCCACCCTCCCCCTTTTCTTTGCTTGGGCTTTTCTGTACTTCTCAATTCTATACAACCTATGTGGTGTATTTGCTTGTAGATGAAGGAAATTTTTATTTTAGTACATGCATGCTTTTTGGCATAATTTTTTTTCAGCCTTCCTATTTGGGGGCACCTGACATCTGGGGCAAGAAAAACTGAAGAAAATTACGTCTGCTGCATCTTTTATACCCCTGGCGCACTGACGTCAGGAAAGAGGTGACAGCAACCGACGCCGGACCTAGACTTTGGAATTCTGGCTGACTGCGGGTAGCCTGCCAGCAGCTTAACCCAAGTGTAATGACTGCAACAGTGAATACACTCGAACATCTACATTTATGGTAGGTACACAACTGTACTTTCTCTGCACTGCCCTTTGGCTTATCTACTGTGCCCAGTGTATTCACAAAGTGCCTAGCTCCAGTTACTGCATTTTGCAGGCAAAGAAATATTCAAACATACCCATACCTGGACGATTGTCTAATTCAGGCAGAAAGTCAGGACATACTTTTGAATCATCTGGCCTTTGTACAAAGGGTTCTAACTTGTCTGGGGTAGACCATAAACGAAAAGAAATCACACCTGGTACCCTGTCAACAAATTATATTCCTGGGAGCAAGCTTGAATACAACTTCCCAGATGGCTTACCTCACACCAGAGAAACAAATTCATTTGACAACCTACTTCAAGCAAGTGGCCACAAAAACCCTGCTATCAGCAAGACAAATACTGCAAGCTTTGGGGTTCATGGCCTCCTGCATTCTTCTAATTCCATATGCAAGACAGCATATGAGGAAACTACAGTGGTATCTAAAAAGCCTATGGTGTCAACATTCTCAGGATCTAGAAGCAATGATTCCTATCATACCTTGCCTACGCCTAGAGTTCCTTTGGTGGGCAGAGGCCTGCCACCAAAACAAGGGACTACCTTTCACATCACCCCCTGCCACCCAAACCCTAACAACAGATGCATCAGACTATGCATGGAGGGCTCACCTGGCAGGAAGTGCATTCAGGGCAAATGGAACCCAAGTCAAATGCACCTGCATATATCAATCAAAAGAAATGTTAGCTGTACAGAATGCTCTGACAGCCTTCAAGGACCACATTCTTCCAGGACAACTAATGGTAAAGACTGAGAAAACCACTGTTGTGTGGTACATAAACAAGCAGGGGGGGGGGTACACATTCTTACCCCCTCTGCAAACTAGCCATGGCATTGTGGAACACAGCCTTGAGCTACTAAGTGCACCTACAAGCTCAATTCCTGCCAGGAAAATTAAATAGACTGGCAGACAGACTAAGCAGAAACCTCATGGAGCCACATGAGCGGAAACTGGAACCAAGGATTTTCAACATGTTGACAAGCAAATGGGGGGGCCCGGATATAGACCTGTTTGCCTCACCCCAGAACTACCAGTTGGACACATTTTGCACATGGAGTCCCCACAAACAAGCCTGGAAAGTGGATGTGTCCTTCAGCTGGAAAAAAACTGTCAGTCTATGCCTTCCCCTCTCTGCCTCTGCTCTCCAAAGTACTACTAAAAATCAAACAGGCCAAACCAAGGATGATTTTGATTGCTCCAGACTGGCCACGCCAACACTGGTACCCCCTCCTGCGCAGTGTGTCACGGTTATCCCCATGGCACCTGCTTCAGACTCCTTCCCTGTTGTTTCAGCAGGAGAGCCAGATTTTGCACCCTCATCTTTTAACACTGAACCTAGCAGCCTGTCTAATTACCTAATCTCTCCTTTACCATCCCTCAGTAAACCTGTGATGGATATCATTTTAGAGGCAAGGAGGCCTAGTACTAGAAAAACTTATGCTGAAAAATGGAAAAGATTCTATGCTTGGAACCAGTCTCAAGGGATGAGCACAGCAGTGCCCAATTTACCTCAGATTTTACAATACGTAACTGAGATGCTTCACAGGGGCCTGTCTTTTTCCTCCATTAAATCCATGCCTCAGCAATTTCAGCTCATTATAACACAGAACCTCCCATCTTCTCTCTCCAATTGCTCAAGCAATTCCTCAGAGCGGCCAAAAATCTGAGACCACCCAAGAGAGCTCCAACCCCAGCCTGGGACCTTAACTTTATTTTGGAGAAACTCACTCTGCCTCCTTTCGAGCCAACTGCTACTTCAGACTTAAAATTTATTTCTTGGAAAACACCTTTCCTTTTAGCAATCACTTCAGGTAGAAGGGTATCTGAATTATAGGCCCTTATGGCAGTGGAGCCTTTCATCATCTTTCATGCAGACAGGGTGTCCCTCAGAACCAGTCCACCCTTCATGGCCAAGGTGGTATCCAGTGTGGCTCTTAATCAGTCCATTCATTTGCCGACCTTCGTTCCCAATCCATAGAGTAAAGGGGAACGGATACTGCATTCCTTAGATGTGCACAGACAACCTAGATTCTACTTGGACAGGACTAAACCTCAAAGGAAATCTGAACAACTGCTGGTGGCATTTGCTGCAAGGGGAGAGGGGAAGGCTATTTCAAAGCAAACCATTTCTAAAGGCCATTACATTCATTTCTGCTATAAGCACCATGGAAAGCCTATCCCCCAGGGGATCAGACCTCACTCCACCAGGGCTGAATCTACCTCTACAGCCTTTCTCAGAGGCGTCCCTACCAGGGACATCCTAGAAGCTGCTACCTGGAGTTCTGTACATACTTTCACCAAGCATTATCATTTGCCAATTTTCTCTAAATCCAGAGCTGGCTTTGCCACTGCAGTCTTGCAGGGCCTTATAGCTGGTCCTAATGCTATCTAAATTCCTCCTCCCAACCATAGCTTTGGGAATCTACCCAAATGTAATGACTGCAACAGTGAAACACGAAAGACATAGTACAGTTGTCTACACTTACCATAAATGTAGATGTTAGAGTGTATTCACTATTGCAGTCCTGGTTACCCTCCCTCCAGCCCCCTAACATCTTTTGGCTATACCTCTACTTTCCTGTACTATGCTTAAAAGCATTTTGGTGTATTTGCTTTTTTGTTGGAAGTATATCATTGTACTTTTATATTTAATTGCTTCCCATTACGGGGGCACCTGACATCTGGTGCAAGAAAAACTGATGTAATGGTGTCTGCTGCATGTTTTATATCCCTGACGTTATGGAAGAAGGGACAGCAACCGACGCAGGACCCAAGACTTTGTTAATCAGGCCGACTGAGGGCTACCTGCAAGCAGATAACCCAAATGTAATGACTGCAAAAGTGAATATGCTCCAACTTCTACATTTGTGGTATGTGTACACAACTGTACTTTTTGATTCACTAGAGGCATCTTGCAGGGCTGGTGTCACCGGGTCTGTACTTAGAAGGCATGCTTGGCTAAAGGAGCAGTCTTTGCCAGATCATGTTAAATTGCTGGATGCTCCCTTAAATCAGGACCACCTGTTTGGCAACAAAGCAGAAGTTATTAAAATGATGGAGGAAAAAGCTAAATCTATGCAAACTGTTAAAAGTTTCTACAAGTACAGATTCCAAGATTTAGTAGGCATTGACCCTCTAAGAATTGGTCCTTTCCTGCCTCTTCCAGGCCTCCTCAGTCCAGACTCAGGCTTCAGTCCCAGTGTACGCACAGGAGTAAGCAGTGGGGGGCTCCCACTTCCAAATCATAGAGTAGTAAGACTCCCCCCTATAGTAAACTGTCTCAATGACTTAACTTTAAAATTTCCAAGCACTTCTCAACTGACTGCTTCTTTCGGGGGAAAGATTGCTCTGCAAGCAAAAACCTGGGAACTCATTACCAAGGACAAATGGTTTTTAAATATATTTTCCCAAGGATACAGATTTCACTTCCACATGTTACCAACCCCAAACCGTTGGCCAGATATACACCCAAATCAGTGGGCAGAGGCTCAAAAGCAAGTACTCCTTCTCCCCCTCTCTCTCTCTCTCTTAAGCTTAAAGGCTATTCAGACTGTACCAGAAGAGGAAAAGGGACAAGGTTTCTACTCAAGACTTTTCCTGGTACCCAGAAAAGACAACTCATGGTGTCCTATCCTGGACCTTTCTATCCTAAACACCTTTTTGGTGATTCCAAAATTCAAGATGCTAACTCTTCACCAGTTTCTTCCTATGCTAGGCAAGGATGCCTGGTTGGCAACACTGGATTTAAAGGAAGCCTACCTGCACATCCCAATCAGGGAATCTTGCAGAAGATACCTACGCTTCAAAGTAGGCTACATGCACTATTAGTTCTCTGCACTGCAATTTGGCTTATCTACTGTGCCCAGGGTATTCACAAAGTGCCTAGCTCCAGTCATTGCATTTTGCAGGCAAAGAAATGTTCAGATATACCCATACCTGGGTGATTGTCTAATTCAGGCAGAAAGCCAGGACATACTTTTTAATCATCTGGCATTTGTACAAAAGGTGCTAACTTGTCTGGGGTACACCATAAACGAAAATTAATCACATCTTATACCCTGTCAGCAAATTATATTCCTGGGAGCAAGCTTGAACACAACTTCCCAGATGGCTTTCCTCATGCCAGAGTAACAAATTCATTTGACAACTTACTTCAAACTAATGGCTACAAAAACCCTGATATCTGCAAGGCAAATACTGCAAGCCTTGGGGTTCTTGGCCTCCTGCATTCTACTAATTCCATATGCAAGACTGTATATGAGGAAACTACAATGGTATCTAAAAAGCCTATGATGTCAACATTCTCAGGATCTAGAAGCAATGATTCCTATTATACCTTGCCCACAGTTAGAGTTCCTTTGGTGGGCAGAGGCCTGCCACCAAAACAAGGGACTACCATTCACTCTACCCCTGCCGCCTGAACCCTAACAGATGCATCAGACTATGCATGGGGGGCAAACCTGGCAGGGAAGTGCATTCAGGGCAAATGGAACCAAAGTCAAATGCACCTGCATATCCGTCAAAAAGAAATGTTAGCTGTGCAGAATGCTCTGACAGCCTTCAAGGACCACATTCTTCCAGGACAATTCATGGTAAAGATGGACAACACCACTGTTATGTGGTACATAAACAAGCGGGGGGGGGGTACCCATTCATACCCCCTCTGCAGACTAGCCATGGCATTGTGGAACACAGCCCTGAGCTACCAAGTGCATCTACAGGCTCAATTCCTGCCAGGAAAACTAAATACACTGGCAGACGAACTAAGTAGAAATCTCATGGACCCACCCGAGTGGAAACTGGAACCAAAGATTTTTCAGCATGTTGATAAACAAATGGGGGAGCCCCGATATAGACCTGTTTGCCTCCCCCCAGAACTACCAGTTGGACAAATTCTGCACAAGGACTTCCCACAAACAAGCTTGGAAAGTGGATGATCTGTCCTTAAGTTGGAAAAATCTATCAGTTTATGCCTTTCCTCCTCTGCCTCTCCTCTCCAAAGTACTGCTAAAGATCAAACAGAATAAACCAAGGACTATACTGACTGCACCAGACTGGCCACGCCAGCACTGGTACCCCCTCTTGTGCAGTGTGTCACTGCTGGCTCCATGACACCTCCCTCAGACCCCTTCCCTGCTGTCTCAGCAGGAGAGACAGATTCTGCACCCTCATCTTCAAACCCAGAACCTGGCAGCCTGGCTAATTACCTAATCTCTCTGTTACCATCCCTTAGTAAACAAGTGTTGGATGTCATTTTGGAGGCAAGGATGCCTAGTACTAGAAAATCTTTTGCTGAAAAATGGAAGATATTCTGTGCTTGGGACCAAACTCAAGGGATGGGCACAGCAGCGCCCAATTTACCTCAGATTCTTCAATATTTAACTGAGATGCTTCGCAATCTTTCTTTTTCCTCCATCAGAATTCATGCTTCAGCCATTTCAGCTCATTATAACACTGAACCACCCCTCTTCTTTCATCCACTGCTCTAGCATTTCCTCAGAGTGGCCAAAAACTTAAGACCACCCAGGAGGGCCCCAACTCCAGTCTGGGACCTTAACTTTGTATTGGAAAAACTCACTCTTCCTCCTTTTGAGCCCAGCTGCAAGTGCAGAGTTAAAATTCCTTTCTTGGAAAACAGCCTTCCTTTTAGTCATCACTACAGCAAGAAGGTTATCTGAATTACAGACCCTTATGGCAGTGGAGCCTTTCATTATCTTTCATGTGGACAGGGTGTCCCTCAGGACCAATCCCTCCTTCATGCCCAAGGTAGTATCCAGTGTGGCTTTTAATCAGTCCATTCACTTGCCAGCCTTCTTTTCTACTCCACAGAACAAAGGGGAATGGATACTGCACTCCTTAGGTGTGCACAGACAACTTAGATTTTACTTGGACAGGACTAAACCTCAAAGGAAATCTGAACAACTCCTGGTGGCATTTGCTGCAGGGGCAGAGGGAAAGGCTATTTCAAAGCAAACCATTTCTGAATGGATAGGCCATTGCATTAATTTCTGCTATAAGCACCATGGAAAACCTATCCCACAGGGGATTAGTCCACATTCAACCAGGGCTGCATCTACCTCTACAGCCTTTCTCAGAAGTGTCCCTACCAGGGACATCCTAGAAGCTGCTACCTGGAGTTCTGTACATACTTTCACCAAGCATTACATTTGCCAATTTTTTCTAAATCCAGAGCTGTCTTTGCCACTGCAGTCTTGCAGGGCCTTATAGCTGGTCCTAATGCTATCTAAATTCCTCCTCCCATCCTTTGCTTTGGGAATCTACCCAAATGTGATGATTGCAACAATGAAACACAAAGAACATAGTACAGTTGTTTACACTTATTTATTTATTTTTTATTTTACCATCCTCCCATCCTTTGCTTTGGGAATCTACCCAAATGTGATGATTGCAACAATGAAACACAAAGAACATAGTACAGTTGTTTACACTTATTTATTTATTTTTTATTTTACCTTTGTTAACCGGGAAAGTCCGACTGGATACATATCCATTTTCAGCGGAGGCCCGGGGAGAAAAGCTCCACACTGAAAGTGACACTTAAAGTTGAGGTTACAGAGAAATCTAAAAACATTTAATAAAGTCAGTGACAAATTAAAGTCAAGGTTACATTTAGATAAGAATAAAACTTTGGTTAATGGAATAAGTATGCAGAGATAATCACATATCAGAAGTGTGTATAAAAGAAAAAGGATTTTCAGGTAGAAGGTAAGGATGATAGTTAAGAGAAAGGTGGTTAGGTAAGAAGGAATTTATTTAGTATGGGCAGAATAGTAAGTTATCTTCTTGATAGTGGAATAAGAGAATTCTAATGGTGTAAGGAAATCTATATAGTGAGGGTGTGGGAAGAAAATAAAAGGGTAATCACCTCTTTGAGCTGTGTTTGGCTTACTTTTGTCTTGGTATAAATGTAGATGTTTGAGTGTATTCTGTGTTTGGCTTAATTTTGTCTTGGTATAAATGTAGATGTTCGAGTGTATTCACTGTTGCAGTCCTGGTTACCCTCCCTCCAGCCCCCTGACTTCTTTTGGCTATATCTCTATTCTCCTTTACTATGCTTAAAAGCTTTTTGGAGTATTTGCTTTTTTGTTGGCGGTATAACCTTGTATATATACATTTAATTGCTTCCCATTAGGGGGGGGGCACCTGAAATCTGGGGAAAAACTGATGTAATGGCGTCAGCTGCATGCTTTATACGCCTGACTACCTGACGTCACTGAAGATGAGACAGCAACCGACGCAGGACCCAATACTTTGATAATCAGGCTGACTGAGGGCTACTGCAAGCAGATAACCCAAATGTGATGACTGCAACAGTGAATACACTCGAACATCTACATTTATGGTAAGTGTACACAACCGTACTTTCTGTGCTGAAAAGGCATGCTTGGCTTAAGGAGCAGACCTTGCCTGACCATGTGAAATCAAAGTTGTTATACACTCCTATGAACAAGGACAATCTGTTTGGCACCAAAGCAGAAGAGGTTTTTAAAAAGATGGAAGAAAAAGCTAAATCTATGCAGACAATTAAAGAATTCTTACAAGTACAGCCTCCGAGATTCAGTAGGTATTGCCCCTCGAAACACTGGTCCTTTCCAGCCCCCTGCATGCCAGCTCAAACTAGACCCAGGGGAACAGACTACCCAGACTACAGTCTCAGGGTATGCTGAGGTCTAAGCAATGGAGTGCTCCCACCCCCAAAGCAGGGAGTGCTAAGCCACCTCCTTACGGAAAGAACTCACAATGACTTCTCTACTCCACTCCCCACCTCTGCCCAACTGCTGCCCCTAGGAGGAAAACTTGCTCTTCATGCAAACAACTGGATGTCCATCAACAAAGACCGATGGGTCCTCAACATTGTATCTCAGGGGTACAGATTCTACTTCCATTCTCTGCCAAACCCAAAAGGGTTCCCAGACCTTCCTCCAAACGAGTGGGCAGAGGCACAAAACCATGCCCTATTCTTGCTGTATCTAAGGACTATTCATTCGGTTTCGCCAGAGTAGGTAGGTCAAGGATTCTATTCCAGACTTTTCCTGGTACCCAGAAAAGAGGTCTATTAAAACAATAAACTTGTTTTAAAAAAAAAAAGAAAGAAAAGAGGTCTATTGGCGCCCAATCCTGGATCTTTCAATTGTCATCACATTCCTGGTGGTACCAAAATTCAAAATACTCACCCTGCAGCAGCTTCTACCTATGCTAGACAAGGATGCCTGGTTAGTCACCCTAGACTTCAAAGAAGCCTATTTGCACATCCCTATAAGGGAGTCATGCAGGAAATATCTACATTTCAGGGCCAGATCTATGCATTATCAGTTCTCTGCACTTCCCTTTGGCTTATCTGCTGCTCCCAGAGTAGTCACAAAATGCCTGGCTCCAGCCATTGCAGGCAGAGAAATATCCAAATTTACCCATACTTGGACAACTGCCTCATACAGGCGGACAGTTTGGAATTGCTTTTGCAGCACCTGATATTTGTAAAAAACCTCACATCCCGGGGTCCACCATCAACGAAAAGAAATCAAAACTAGTCCCCAGTCAAAAGATTGTATTCCTGGGAGCAAGCTTGGACACAGCATCCAGCAGATGGCATTCCTCACTTCAGGAAAAACAAGCCTATCTGACAGACTATTTCACTCAAATGGCCACTTTAACCCAGCTATCCGCAAGGAAAATCCTGCATGCCCTAGGATTCATGGCCTCATGCATCCTACTAATTCCATATGCCAGACTGCATATGAGGAAACTTCAATGATACTTAAAAAGTCTTTGGTGCCAACATTCTCAGGACCTGGAAACCGTCATTCCTATCATACCCTGTCTAAGGACAGAGTTTCTTTGGTGGGCAGCAGCATGCAACCACAACAAGGGACTGCCCTTTACTCAGCCCCACACCACCCAGACACTAACCACAGACGCATCAGACTATACCTGGGGAGCACACACGGATGGGAAATGCATCCAGGGCCACTGTAGCCCAAGTCAAATTCATCTGCACATCAACCAGAAAGATATGCTAGCTGTACAGCATGCCCTGACAGCTTTCAGATCCTTACTCTCTCCAGGACACCTAATAATAAAAACAGACAACACCACAGTTATGTGGTACATCAACAAGCATGGGAGAACCCACTCTTACCCACTCTGCAGGTTATCCATTTCTCTGTGGAACACAGCCTTGGACATGCAAGTCCATCTGCAAGCTCAATTCCTCCCAGGCAAACAAAACTCACTGGCAGACGACTTAAGTAGAAATCTCCTAGACCCACAAGAGTGGCAATTAGAGACCAGCACCTTCAACCTTCTGATTCAGAAATGGGGGACTCCAGAGGTGGATCTCGTTGCCTCCCCCTGCAACCAGCAGCTCAGAAAATTCTGCACCAGGAGTCCTCACAGCAGGGCCTGGAAAGTGGATGCCCTATCCTTTCAGTGGGTAAATCTCTCAATCTATGCCTTTCCACCTTTGCCCTTTCTTCCCAAGAGTATTACTCAAAATAAGACAGGACAGACCAAGGACAATTCTGATTGCCCCAGACTGACCACACCAGCACTGGTACCCACCCCTGCCTGTCACCAATGCCACTCTGGCACCTACACCAGACTCAACCCTGCTCTCTCAGCAGGAGGGACAGATTTTGCATCTGCAACCTCAAACCCCAAATCTGGCAGCCTGTCTTATTCCTTGAATTCTCACCCAGCAGCCGTAAGCATGCAGGTGCTTGACGTCATTCTTGAAGCCAGAAGACCAAGTACAACAAAATCCTATGCTGATAAGTGGAAAAGTTACTGCTCCTGGGTTCAATCTAAAGGGGAGGACAGATCTCTGCCCTCCCTGTCCCTGATCCTGGATTACTTAGCAGATTTACTCCACAACGGCCTGTCCCTCCTCCTCCATTAAGATACATGCGTCAGCCATTTTGGCTCATTACAACACTGAGCCACCTCTCTTCTCTCACCCTCTCGTCAAACAGTTCCTGAGAGGGGCAAACAACTTAAGGCCGCCAAGGAGAGCACCCACCCCTGCTTGGGACCTTAACTTTGTACTGGAAAAGCTCCCCCCCCCCCCCCCCCGAACCTACAGTGTCAGCAGAGTTAAAATTCCTCTCTTGGAAAACCGCCTTCTTTCTGACCATCACTTCAGCTAGAAGAGCATCTGAGCTACAAGCAATTATGGCTGTGGAACCCTTCATTATTTTCCATGCTGACAGGGTTTCCTCAGGACTAACCCTTCCTTTATGCCGAAAGTGGTGTCCAGTGTGGCTCTCCACCAATCCATCCATTTGCCAGCCTTCTTCCCTAATCCTCAAAATAAAGGGGACAGGATCCTGCACTCCTTGAATGTGCACAGACAGCTCAGATTCCACCTTGTTAGGACTAAGCCCTTCAGAATATCTGACCAGTTACTAGACAGCTTTGCAACAAGGGCA
This sequence comes from Protopterus annectens, assembly GCF_019279795.1. Lineage (NCBI taxonomy): Eukaryota > Metazoa > Chordata > Ceratodontiformes > Protopteridae > Protopterus > Protopterus annectens. The sequence goes on along the minus strand of NC_056725.1, from coordinate 1,871,704,061 downwards.
GAGGGCAAGGCCATTTCAAAACAATTTCCAAATGGATAGCACATTGCATCCATTTCTGCTACAAGCACTATGGGAAACCAACACCTCAGGGGGTCAGAACGCATTCCACTAGGGCAATTTCTACCTCTACAGTATTTCTCAGGGGAGTCCCTACCAGGAACAGCCTGGAAGCTGCTACCTGGAGTTCTGTACAGACCTTCACTAAGCATTACCACCTGGCTATCTTTTCCAGATCCAGGGCAAGTTTTACAATAGCAGTCTTGCAAGGCATTCTAGCCAGCCCTAACTCTTCTTGACTACCTCCACTGTTCTTCAGCTTTGGGAATCTACCCAAGTGTAATGACTGCAACAGTGAAACTCGAAGAACATAGTAAAGTTGTGTACACTTACCATAAATGTAGATTTTCAAGTGTATTCACTGTTGCAGTCCTGGTTTCCCTCCCTCCTGACTCCTGTCTCTCTCTCTTCCCCCCCATGCCTTTTACTTGGCCCTTCCAGGGGTTTTGGTGTTTACTTTTTACTGGTGGTGTTTTCCCCCACCATAACGTAGCTCCCTGTTTGGGGCAAGAAAAACTGATGTAATGGCATCGGCTTCCTGTTTTTATACCCCTGACTTCAGTCCTGGAGTGACAGCATCCAACGCAGGAATTCTAAGTCTCTGGTGTTCGGGCCGACTGAGGGCTACCTGCAGGCAGATAACCCAAGTGTGATGACTGCAACAGTGAATACACTCTAACATCTACATTTATGGTAAGTGTACACAACTGTACTTTCTAAATATCATTGTTGTTAGTCCTTTTTATTCCTTCCTGTACAAAAGTAGCTCTTGATACCATTATTGGTAGCCTTTTTTTCCTTTTCGTGTACTTCCCAAAAAAAAGTTTCCCTTATGACTTTCCTGTCAGTTTCAACAAATTGCCTTCCATTCTTAAGATGGCAGGTAAGCTGGCTGGCTTTAAAAAATGCATAAAGTGTGGGCATAAAATACCTGTTTCTGATGCCCACACTTTATACCCGTTTATTGTTTGTGCCTTCTTCAGCTACAAGAGACTTGCTCCATGTGTCACAGATTCAATCCCGGTGCTTTAGTGGAGCACAAGTATAAATTTATTCTGAAGGGTCTTCTCTCTCTCTCTCCTTTGGAGAAGCTTTTTCGGAGGGTTCTCAGTCTAAACAAAAGAAATCCTCTTCCCCAAAGCTGTCTTCTTTGTCTGCTTTGCTGCCTTCTAGGAAGAGATCCTCCTACGATCCGGTCTCAACCCCAGATCCAAAAAAGTCTAAATTACAGGATCTGACTGAACCTTTGGATCCGGCAACATCCAAGTCATTTAACTAGACCATATCTGATCTGACATCTAAGTTGGATCCCAGGAAGTCAAAGTCCTCTGATCTGACTTCACCGGATCCATTTCTAGCAAAATTGGAGAAATTATCCAGAACAAGGTATTCCCCTTCCTTTGATCCTGTCCCAGACGGCGTATCTTTGTCCTTCTTGGAACGTCCAAAATCTCCATCCATCTATTCCATTCAGTCTTCTAGAAGCCTAACAGAAGAAGATGCGGAGAAAGTGGTGAGAGAGATTCTTTTGGCGCAGGGTCAGATTTGTATTCCTTTTCCTCCTATCCCTCTGGGTCAGAACATCCGAGCATTTGTACCCCACCTTTACAGTTTCTTCCTTTGACCCCTTCGGCTTTTTCAGAGCTTTTGGATCCAAGCCTTCCATTTCCATCTGACTGTGATCTAAGGATAACCACATCCTCTATTCCGAGGGTCTCCCTGAGTACTCAGGTCCCATCGGATCCAGGGAGCTTCCATAGCCATAGTCTGCCTGTCTGACCCAAGATGCTGCATTCGACTCCGAAGCTTTCAACGCCCTCTTTACACCTCTGAGCCTTGGCACTGCACAGCTCGGCTCCGGCTTCCACTTCAGAGGTTTTGCGCAAGGGGGTCTACAGATCTGACATCCTTCTCTCTTCCAAGCCTCTGCATTTGAAGCTGTGAATAAGGTGTTTTCTGCTCCGACAGATCAGATGGCACCACCACCCACCTCAGATTCTAAATATTCTACCATGATGTCTAAGTGCTCAGACCCACATGTTCTTCTTCCACAAGGGCAGCCAGTACCATTACCCCAGGTTTCCTCACAGGGAATTCTAATTTTCTTTTCTAATACCTCCCTGGAACACCCCACCGAGTAGGTCCGTAAGAAGAGAATGTGCAAGAGGAAACACATTGCCCCCCCCCCCCCCAGAGGAGATTTTGATGAGTGGAAAGGGTCCTCATGATCACCTCCTGAAGATGTCTCCTTTGGAGACATCCTAGAAATCCTTAAACAAAGAGGTGGTTGGATGCCCACTAACCCTCCATCTGAGGAATCTGTTCTCCTGGAGGCTTTTGGTAATGTACCTTCTACCTCCTGGGTGACTGCACCCATTAATAAGCTCATTGACTTGATCTCACGGTGACTTGATCTCACGGTGGGCATAGAAGAATCCAGACAGCATAGAACCCATTCCTCAGAGACCAGACAGGATTATGGCACCACCCACAGTCAGGCAGTTCTGGAGTAAAGGGGTAGCTGTTGATGCAATGTTCACAGCGGATACCAAGACAGAACTAGCTGAAGAAAGTTCCACTGTTCATCCTCCCAACAGGGAGTAGCGGGTGATGGACAAATTTGGAGAGTGTGTATGCCTCATCCACTTTTGCACTGAGGTGTCTCAACTACTTGGCACATTTTACAAGCTTACAGAGGGATTTGGTTAAGGAATTATCAAATACCTTCTCTGCTGCTATTTCAGAACAAGTTCAGGCTTCTTTAACTTCCCAGCTGACTACCCTTCAGTCCATATCCAGTTCATGCATGAGTTTGAGCTCAAATATAGCAGAGGGAATCTCAAGGGTAGCAGGTTCAGATATTTTTGTAAGGAAACATGTCTGGATGTGCCTTTGTGGGTTTGCAGAGCCCTTCAAGCCCTCTTGCATCAATGCCCCTTTACAAAGAGCATCCTTATTTGGCCCTAAAGTAAAGGACACCCTTATCGAGGTGTGAGAAGGATGGTAAGACCCTGTCTGCCACAGGTATGTGTTTTTCGACCCCTCAGTGAATCACTTCCAGGAATCAGCAAGATGATTGGAAAATGTGGTTCAAAAAGTCTCTGGATCCTTTCAGGACACACATGGAGGAGGTTTGCCGAGAGGCAAAGGAGGGAACACGAATGGACATTGTTGCCCTGGCGGCAGAGGTGGCTCACAGAATTAGGGTTCCAGAGATTTGTTCTTTGACAAACCCCGTCAGCGGTACCTAAAGGAGGCCGGATTGCCCACCTTTAGAGGCAGTTTGGGGACAATTATCCCTGCACCAGAGAGCCTGGCTAAATATAACAAAAGTTAGTTGGGTGCAGAGGATTATTTCCAGAGGATATATAATACCCTTTTCCTTTCCACCTCCAATCTCAAGAAAAATCCCCAATGTTCCGCCCAGTCAGAGGGAACAAGCAACAATTCAAATACAAAAGCTGCTCGAAAGGAAACCGTCCAAGAGGTCCCACCAGACCAGGTAGAATTCAGAACTTACTCAAGGTTTTTTTTAGTGCCAAAGAAAACGGGACTGGAGGCCAATTCTGGATCTCGCCAAACTAAACAAGACATTTAAAAAAATCAAGTTTTGGATGGCCACAGTTCAATCCATTCTCCCTGTTTTGGGCAAGGATGACTGGATGTACTCAGTAGTCCTTCAGGATCCATACTGTGATACAAAGATGAAAAGAAGATCCAGAAGGTACTCACACTTGCGGCTGGGAGATGGTCCTTACCAGTTCAGAGTACTTCCCTTTAAGACAAACGACAGCCTCCAGGGTGTTTACCAAATGAATGACAGTAGTAGCAGCTCATGTTAGACTGCAAGGATTCTAAGTGTTTCCATACTTAGATGACTGGCTGTTATCCACCCCGACCCGGCATCAACTCATATTGGCAAAGAACCAGGTTCTTCAGACTTGCTCACTTCTGGTGATAACTGTAAACTACACGAAATCTTATCTACAACTTACCTAGACCTTAGAGTTTATTGGAGCAATTCTCAGTACAAAAACTACCATTGCATCCCTTCCAGTATTGAGAGTTCAAACAATAAGGTCACAAGTCAAAAAGATAATCTGCAATGCCACAATTTTGGCCCATGTGGTCCTTCAAGCCCAGGGATCAATGTTGGCATCAATAACATTAGTACCGCTAACCATATTTTTACATGAGAATTCTTCAATGGATGCTAGCTTCCCTTAGGTCCATTCTTCATCAGTCTGTGTCCTATCAGATAAGAATTAGTCAGACTTCCAAGAGAGACTTGGAATGGTGGATTCATTCAAACCAAGTTCTTCTAGGCCAGCCATTCATTCCCCCTCAACCCAAGGCAATAGTGGCCATGGATGTTTCCCAGTTAGGGTGGGGGGGTGTCATTCTCAGGAAGACAGTCTAAGGCATCTGGTACCCCAAGGAGGCCAGATTGCATATAAATCTCCTAGAGATGAGCGCAGTGCTGTTAGCATTGCAAGCATTCTAGGAAGCTCTCCCCTTAGGGACCATTGCAATACAAATGGACAATACGCCAGTGGTTTGGTACAGGAACAAACAAGGAGGAACCAGATCCCTACCCACTGTCGAAAGCTCTGAGGGTGTGGCAGTGGGCAATCTGTTCCAGCTCCTTTTTCTTAGCAGTGCACATTCTGGGGAAGTCCAGTATGATAGCAACGTGAGCAGGGGCAATCTTCTACTCCATGAATGGTCCCTCAACAAGAAAATTGCAAACAAAATATTCTGTCAATGGGGCCAGTCTTGCTGCGATCTAGTTGCCCCCCCCCCCCAATTGCAGCAGCTACTTTACCCTAATCCCCCCAGAGGGCCAAGGCATGCTCTACTTCACACACACACCCCGGTCTTCTGTATGCATTCATACCCATTCCTTTGATTCCCAAATTCCTGCAGAAAGCTTCCATGTTGAAGAGCAGAGACTCATCCTTATTGCTCCATATTAGCCGTGACATATTTGGTTTCCATTTCTTTGGCCTCACGTAATTCAACCACCTTGGTTTTTGGATCCAACTCTGGAACTTCTGTCTCACCCTACAGACATGATGCACCCTGATTTGGCAAACATCAGGCTGACTGCCTGGCTCCTCCATTTCCATTGTTAGCCAGAGAACCAGTGCTCTCTTCTCCTGTCCTCTCACAAACCTACCAGGAAACTGTATTCCAGTAAATGAAAAATGTGTTTTTTGGGCTCAAAAACACAACATTGAGGCTTTTTACAACTCATATGCATAATCTATTGGATTTTATCACATCTCTTTGATGAAGGAGCTAGTTCTACACTTAGGGTAAAGAGGCATACTATTGTTAGGGCCCACTTGAAAGATCCTACCCCTCGATCTAAATTTAGTATTGCAGAACCTTACTCAACCACCATTTGAGTCTGCAGCTACCTGTGATCTTAAGTTTCTTTCATGGAAGACAATTTTCTTAGTAGCCTTTACTTCAGCCAGTAGAATTTCCGAAATCCAGGCATTATCCTCAAAACCCCCAAACTTGATTTTTCATAGGGACAGGGTGATTGAAGATCCATAATTGGATAATTGCATTATTCCTTTCAAAGGTGGTGTCATAGTCCAATATTAATCAGTCTATTAATTTGCCCGTATTCTTCCCCAAATTTTCTAACAAAAGTGAATATGTTCACTGGCATTTTTTTTATTTATATATGACAAAGAACTTCAGGAAATTATACCAACTGTTTGTTTTATTTACAGAACCTACATTTGGTAAGTTACCAAAGTTACACTGTCTAAACGGATAACAAATTGCATTTCCTTTGTATATAACAAATTGGGCATCACTCTTACTAAAATAATTTGTGCTCATTCTACTAGATCCATGGCAACTTCCTCAGTGTTTCAAACCAGAATGTCCATGGATATTTGTGCAGCAGCTACTTGGGCTACTCCCCATACCTTTATTACTCATTACAGGTTAGATCTGGTCTTCAGAAGAAGGGAATCATTTGGTTTTATGGTGCTCAGGAATATCCTTCCTTGAGTTGCCCTGGGAATTGGGTAGCTGGGGACTCTGTCCCATCAGTTGAGGGTAGAATGAAAATTGACAAAATCAGGTAAAGAAGTTATGCACTCGCCATAAAGTTCCATCTGTGTTGTCCATTTTCATTCTTCCTTTACTCCCCTCCCATTTACCCGCATCCTAAAAACTTCTGGAAGATCGAGTGTATATGGGCACTTTTTTGTCTTAATTTTGTGTGCATCTCCCGCAATGGTTTCTCCATAATAATTTTCATCTTTTGCTTTCTGTTATAGTACTCGAACTAAAATCAAAAGAACAAAACAAACTAAATACATTACAAAAAACGAGCTCCAAGAAGCAGTAAACCCAGGGGATCATAAAAAACTTTTTAATAACGTAAGCCAACGCTTTCAGAGAGCTCAATGTCTCACCTTCTTCAGACAAAACATAATGAAACCATTTTTAAAAACCATCGTGTATATATTGCAACCTAATCAATTATCCAATTATGCATTAATTAATAATAAAAACACTCTTTAAAGCCAGAAACATCTAAACATTAAAAATCAAATAGAAAGAAAAACATCAGTAAACAACATTTCAGTAATAAAACTGTACCGTAAATAAACTTCAACAAGCATAAGAATAAAAATAAAATTAAAATTAAAGTGCATTACAGCCAATAAACATTCACATTAAGCCACTTAGGGCCTTATCTTCTCAGGGGATCAGAGTTATTTTTTGATGCAGATCAGTTAAGGTAGGAAATTTTACTCAACGAAAAGTGAGTCAGCAGTCAGAAGGGGGGACTCTGCTTTTCATTCTTCTGACTAAAAGGTTCATGGAGAGGCTTTGCCAGTGAAGCCTTTTCCAGTGTTCCAAAGGAAAACGCTTGAGACTGAAAAAAGCATAGGAGCTGACTAGAGGAATCAGCAGTACCATGGGCATGAACCAGAGTCTGGAGATGAATAGGAAGACGACCAGCCACTCAGAAATTAGTGAATAAATGGAAGACTATAAAGCATTTTACAACATTTGTGAAATATGAATGTCCTTTTCATGTACTGCAGTATTCATAATATAAGGGAGTCCGCCTCCGGTTTACTCATACTGTGCATCTGGCCAGTATCCAAAAGCCTTAATGCTACTGCAAGGTATGTGCTACGCCACACCACACAATGCAGACATCTAGTATAAAGTGGACATCAGCATGCACGTACCTATGAACTATTCTGCCGCCTGTCCGATCAACTGCTCTAGACGTTCACTTGCCAGAACAGTTGTTTTCCTGATTTCAGATAAGGCCTCGTTAAATTTTTGCTGCTGCTTGTTTTATTGGGTTCATGTCAGCTAGGAAGGCAAGTGTCAGTGTGGAAGACAGATTCCACATAGGCGCCCATGATCTTTCTCTTGTCTTGGCCCAAACCATGACCACACCGTGTATCCCGTTTGCAAATCCTTTGTCCGCAAGACCCTCATGAATCGGCTAGCCTCTCTCAAATTATATTTGGAAAATCAGCAACTTAAGTGCCTCGTAGGCAAAATGGATGTGACGTCAGGCCATACGGATACTCCTGCACAGAAGGAGGCCAGAAAATTGCAGCCTGAACCTTCAGCTGGGCCCTCTCTTCCAGTCATTGCTGCCGAGGCTGGTGTAAGCCTGGAGTCCATGCCAGAGGTGGTGGCTGTATCTTTGGCAGGTACCATAGTGGAGACCACGAAGAAATCTGCTGGCACCAAAAGGGCAAATATCTATCCCAGCAGAGTGCTGCCCCCTGACATCTCAGATGCTCAGGTAAGAGCCGCCCTCTCCAAAGCAAAAAACACAGCATCAATGGGACCAGATGGTGTCCCGGGCTGCGTCCTACATGAACTCCAAGATGAGCTAAACCCAAATATAAAACTACTGTTCAATCTCAGCCTTACTACAGGATATGTGCCCAAAGAGTAGCGTACAGCAACAGTGGTCCCTCTCCATAAAGGTGGTGCCTCAACGGATCCTGGAAACTATCGCCCCATAAGCCTGACTAGCTTGGTCTGCAAAGCTATGGAAAGGATCATCATGGACCTCATAAATAAGGATATTGGGGACCTACAAACACTGGATCCTACCCAGTTCGGCTTTGTTAAGGGCAGATCCTGCCTCTTAAACCTGGTTGATTTCTTTGAAACAGTCACGAAGGCCATTGACTAGGAGAAGGTGGTCCACACAGCCTACCTGGACCTCTCAAAAGCCTTCGATACAATACCCCACTCTGGCATTATAGATAAGCTCACCAGCTTAAATATAAACCCCTATGTCACTAGATGGATTGCAAACTGGCTCAAGGACAGAACCCACATGGTTAGAATTGCTGGAGCCATGTCAGACTCCAAACCAGTTACAGGTGGTGTCCCACAAGGCTCAGTCCTGGGACCTCTCTTCGGTATATATTTCTCGGAGGTGCAGGCCAACACAGAAGGACTGTGGCTGACCAAGTTCGCAGATGACTGCAAACTGGGCGCCATAATCGACTCTCCAGCCGACACAAGCATCCTCCAAAAGGGCCTCATAGAAACAGACAACTGGTGCCAGAGCCATGGCCTCAAGCTAAATGCCAAAAAGTGTATAGTCATCCCCTTTGGCAAAAACAAAGTGCCCACAAATTACCACATAGGTGGTAATCCATTAAGTACAGAAGAAGTAATTATGGACCTGGGGACCCAAGTTGATAGCAATCTCTCATTTGACAACCACGTGGCCAAAGTGGTTAGAAAAACATTTTATATAGCCCACCTAATCATGAAGGGATTCACATCTAGATCAGGGAGGTCATCGTGCCTCTTTACTCATCCCTCATCAGGCCCATAATTGAGTACAATGCCCTTTTGGGATGTACCTTACCAGACACCTGCAGCAACTAGAAAGACCCCAAAAGTACCTCACCAAGAGGATCAAAGGGCTCAAACAGATGCCATATGCTGCCCGGTTAAAGAAACTCCAGCTCTACTCAGTGGCATACCGCCTGTTCAGAGGCGATCTGTGCCTGACGTATAAAGCCATGTCCAACCCGAATTAATGGACATGCTGCACCTCAGAAAATCCAAATCCCATTGAGCTACGCGCTCGAGAGACTTGAACCTCAGCACTGAAATAAATAGGACATACTGGAGGGACAGATTCATAACCCAGAGGCTCCCTTCACTCTGGAATAAAATCCCAGTCCAGGTTAGGCAGAGTCCCTCATTGACTCTCTTCAAGAGGAATCTTGATGAGTGGATGGGAGATCGTAGGTTTACCCCGGGTATCACTTCTGTGTCACTGTTAGAGGCACAGTATACTAACCTCGAAAAAGGGCATAGCAAAATAAATTTAAAATGGGTGGCGAAAGCCAAACACATTATGGCTAGGCTTATAAATGTCCTAGGGCAGATAGCCTAGTATGAACCTATGAACATCCGTGAGGGAAGGGCAGGCATCTGATCAGGACAACAAGGGGGGAACCCAGGCTCATTATATCCTAGGGTCCTTGTGGCATCACACAAATTGTGGTGCATGAGGAAGTGCTTTCCGATATCATTGAATGTAGGCCGCTGTCCAGTTCTTCCATATTTCATTGTATGAAAGCCCCTAAAAAGTAGGCTAAGACTAAACATGTGCCTCCTGCTACCCCCCCCCCCCCCCCAAGCATCCTCTTGCTTGGTAAGCTTTTTCTCAAAAAGCCTCTTTAATGCCTTTATGGCACTTTGCCAACCCTCTTCTTTTGTTCCTTTGCAACCCTTCTCTCCCTCCACATATTTCAGAAGGAAAGCCGTGAACACCTCCTCAGAGGAGGAAGATTTCCCTGGAGAGGAGTCAATAGCCTTCTCCACCCAGTTGGCTTCTGTCCCTTGGGGTATGCCTCCCCAGAAGAGTAGTGTAATAGTACAGATTCCCGTGGGGAAGGATATCTCCTTTGGAGAAACCATTCTTAAATGAAAGAATTTTTTTTTAAATAGGACTGCTCCCATGTTTTGGATATTCAAAATAGGTGTTATGGCTTCTTGCAGATGGACTCCCCTTCTCCTTTTGCTATACCTCCAGTCCTGCCTGCCTTTCTGGATGCTTTCTTGGCTGCCTCCAAATGTCCAGATTCTCAGCCTCCTGCCCCCAAGAGTCCAGACAGGTTCTATAAGGTACCTCATGACTCCAGATGTTCATCGTGCATTCAGCTGCAGTCATAACAGATGGGTTCTCCTGCCGTCAGGTGGGTCCTCGGTCGGCCGAATTCCAAAGTCTGTGTCCGGCGTCGGTTGTCTTCGCTTCTTCCCTGACGTCAGTGCGACAGGGGTATAAAGGAACCAGCCGATGCCATTTTCTCCAGTCTTTCTTGCCGCGCGGTGCCCGAAGCAGAAGCAGTTCGCAAATGCCGGTCGGCCAGCTCCCGAGATTACAAAAATTTGGAAACCGAAGTCTTCTTGAAAGCTAAGTACCCCGTTGGGGAAACTTTTCTTGCTTCAGACCGATGTCAGACAAAGTTAATAATTGTATTTCTTGTGGGAAGCAAATACTGCATAAGGATTTCCATTCCCTCTGTATACCTTGTTTAGGCCCAGACCACGACGTCTCGGTCTGTCGCTTTTGTGCTACTTTCAACAAACGCACCATTAAGCGTCGGGCGGAGTTCGCCCAGTATTATTTTGGGAAAGCATTTAATTATATTATGTCGTCGGATACTCCGACTCCAGTTTTGCCTAAAAAACGCAAAGATAAGAACCGACACACGAGGTCTGCGGCCTCTACCGACACCACGCCAAAGCAGACTACACGTGGTCTGGTTCTCAGCGAGGCGCCTACGCAGCCCCTGACTACCGACGACACTTCTTTGGCGGTGTCTCCTGTGCCCGAGGTCGCAGGCTCCTCGGCCCACACCCCGACTACAGATACCGAAGCCACTCTTGGCGTTGAAACTCAAAATGTGGACAGGTCCACCTCCACTCAAGGTGTCTTCAGACCTTCCTCTTCTTTCTCCATCAAGGCTTTCACTAAGTCAAAAGCATCCATGCACTCTAAGCGACAAGCTACACAGGGCCCATCTCCAGGCCCTATGCCTAAGAAACAGATGCTTAAAATGGCTGAGGATTTAATTACTCTTATCAGAGGTTCTCAGCCCCCACCGGACAAAAGGCCCAGAGTGGAGGAAGATTCCCCCTCCTCTGATCAGGGCTCCATTATTTCAGAGCACTCTGATGATCAGGAACATTCTTACCCCCCTTTTGAAGACTCTGATGTGGAGGAGTCCATCCCTTCTTTATCCCCCCCTGAGGATTACTCATTTGGGGAAACTTTGCATACCTTAAGGGAACACTTCCACTGGGAAGACCAAGATTATTCAGATTCCAAGAAAAGGCTTAGGGAATTTCTCTTGCTACCTCAGCACAGGCCTCTGGCTATACCTCCTGTCTTGGACATCCTAGATGATGTTTACTCGGAGGCCTGCCTTAACCCGGACTCTCTACCTCCAGCTCCAGTTAAGCCTGACAGGTACTACAGGGTTCCTGACTCACACCAATTTCTTTACAAAAGCCATGCTGCTGACCCAGAAACCATCTCACAGGGTCCCAAGGGAGTTAAGGTCTCCACTGCTAAAAATCCATTACCTTCCGAGAGAGATTCCAGATCCTTAGAAAGGTGGGGAAAAAGGTATATACCTCAGCTACCTTAACCATGAGGGCCTTAAACTGTCAGTTCCATATGCTAAAATACCAGCAGTTTTTGTTATCACAAATGAAAAGTAAAATGTCACAACCTGAATAACCAGACTTGAAGGAGTTGCAGGATTTGATGCATAGTGCAGAACAAGTCGGTAAGCATACCCTACAATGTGGTTTTGATGCTCTAGAGGCCTCATGTAGAGCTGCTGTTACAGGATCAGTCATACGTAGGCATGCCTGGCTCAAGGAACAAGCCTTGCCTGATCATGTCAAAGCTAAATTACTAGATGCCCCTCTTCAAAAGGATGTACTATTTGGTGCTAATGCTGAGGAGGTATTAAGGAAGATGGAGGAAAAGGCTAAATCAATGCAAATTGTGAAAGATTTTCTACAGGTACAACCCCCACATTTTAGTAGAAATTGGCCTTCCATAAACTGGTCCTTTCCTCCCACAGACAGACCCCAAAGAGGCAGATACAGGCACCCGAGGGGCAGAGGACAATCCCAAGGATCGTTTAGAGGCAGACAATGGCAAGCTCCTACACAAAGAGGTGGTGAGGATAACTCGCAATCTTTCAGAAAGCAAACCCAATGACTTTCCCCTTTGCATGCCAAGCAAGTCTCAAATGGCAGCCCCCTTAGGAGGAAAGCTGGCATTATTTTCAAAAAAATTGGCATATTGTCACAAAGGACAAATGGATCCTGGACATTATAAACAGAGGCTGCAAATTCCATTTTCACACCCTTCCAAAAATGAGAGGCATGCCAAACCTGCCATACAATCAAAGGGCAGAGGCACAAAGGCAAATTACAGATCTCATAAACATGAAAGCTATTCAAGAGGTACCTACGCACGAACAAGGTCAAGGTTTTTATTCCAGGCTATTTCTGGTACCAAGGAAGGGAAAAGATTGGAGACCTATTTTGGACCTATCCATCCTAAACACATTTCTACTCGTACCAAAATTCAAGATGCTCACTCTACAGCAACTTCTTCCCATGCCGGGCAAGGAGTCTTGGCTGGTAACATTGGACCTCAAGGAGGCATACCTGCATGTCCCAGTCAGACCAAGTTGCAGAAGGTACCTCAGATTTCTTGCAGGTTCAACCCATTATCAATTCTCTGCATTGCCCTTTGGCTTATCTACTGCACCCAGAGTATTCACGAAATGCCTGGCATCAGTAATTGCCTACTGCAGACTTCAAGGGATACAAATATACCCCTATTTGGACGACTGCCTGATCCAATCGGACAGCAAGCACATTCTTCTGAAACGTCTGGCTTATGTAATAATGTTGTTGAACTCTCTGGGATACACAGTCAACAAAAAGAAATCAAGGCTAATACCCTCTCGGAAGATAATTTTCCTGGGTGCCAATTTGGACACAAACACCCAGATGGCCTACCTCACGCCAGAGAAGCAGGGGCAACTAATTCAATACTTCAGAGCACTAGCAAATTGCACCAGGCTGACTGCAAGGAAAATCCTGCAGGCTCTGGGATTCATGGCATCTTGCATCTTACTAATCCCATGTGCAAAGCTGCATATGAGGAAACTACAATGGTACCTGAAAAACATATGGTCTCAACACAGCCACAGTTTGGAAACAATAATACCACTAATTCCATGTCTACAAAAGGAATTTCTGTGGTGGGCTCAAGCATGTCAAACAAACACAGGTCTTCCATTCAGCAAGCCTCAAGCAAATCAAGTCATCACAACAGACGCCTCGGACGACGCCTGGGGGGCGCACATGACAGATTGGTGCATTCAGGGCAAATGGTCCCAAAAAGAAAAGCACCTTCACATCAATCAAAAGGAAATGCTAGCAGTAATAAATGCTATTATAGCTTTCACGGACCTTCTACAACCAGGTCAACTATTGGTAAGAACGGACTACACCACAGTTATGTGGTACATAAACAAACAGGGAGGAACACATTCTTACCCCCTATGCAGACTGGCCATGTCACTTTGGAACATGGCCATGGACTTACAACTGGAACTACAAGCACAGTACTTGCCAGGCAAGGAAAACACGCTGGCAGACAAACTAAGCAGGAATATGACAGATCCACACGAATGGAAATTGCATTCAAAAGTTTTTACAGAAATAATCCAGAATGGGGAAGGCCAGACATAGATCTCTTTGCCTCCCACAAAAATCACCAATTGACAAAATTCTGCTCAAGGATTTTCCATCCAAAGGCCTGGAGAGTAGACGCTTTCTCTTTCAGTTGGACATCAATGACAGTTTATGCCTTCCCACCTCTTCCTCTGCTGCCCAAAGTTCTATTGAAAACCAGAGCAGACAGACCAAAGATGATTCTCATTGCTCCGAACTGGCCAAGGCAATACTGGTACCCACTCCTGAGGAGCCTGACGCATTCCCCACCATGGACCCTGCCTCTAATGCCTCCTCTTCTGACTCAGCACAGTTTCAAAACTCTTCACAGCCAGCTAAAAACACTGAATCTAGCCGCATGGAAGATTCCTTAGCATCACAACAGGCCCTACTCTCCAAGGAGGTGCAGGATGTCATTTTGGAGGCCAGAAGGCCATCAACCAGAAAAGCTTACTCCGCAAAATGGAAACGGTTTTGTGTCTGGAATGAGAAAAAGGGCCAGGATCCTGGAAAACTGAATTTACCTCAAATACTACAATATTTGGCTAAGCTGCTAAGCAGTGGACTTTCATTCTCCTCCATCAAAATCCATGCCTCAGCCATTTCTGCAGAATACAACACTGATCCACCTTTATTCTCTCACCCTCTCTTAAGACAGGTCCTCAGAGGGGCTAAGAATCTAAGACCTCCAAGGAAACAACCAATACCTGCTTGGGATCTTAATTTCATTCTGGAAAAACTGACCTTGCCTCCCTTTGAGCCAGCTGCCTCATCAGATTTGCAATATTTGTCCTGGAAAACAGCTTTCCTTCTGGCTATCACCTCAGCTCGTAGAGTTTCAGAACTACAGGCTCTCATGGCTGTCCAGCCTTTTATCATCTTCCATCAGGACACAGTTTCCTTACGAACCAACCCGTCCTTTATGTCTAAAGTGGTATCCAGGGTAGCTTTAAATCAGGGCATACATTTACCTACCTTTTATCCTAATCCTCAAAACAAAGGGGAGAGATTACTACATTCCTTGGACATCCACAGACAACTGCGTTATTATTTGGACAGAACAAAGCCTTTCAGAAAATCAGAACAGCTCTTTGTGTCCTATGCTGTAGGAGCTCAAGGAAAGCCAATTTCCAAACAAACAATCTCAAAATGGATAGCCCATTGCATACGCTTTTGCTATTCTTTTCATGGCAAAACTGTACCTACAGGCATTAGAACTCATTCCACCAGGGCCACAGCCACCTCTGCAGCTTTCCTCAGAGGAGTTCCTATCAAGGATATTTTGGAAGCAGCCACTTGGAGTTCTGTGCATACTTTCTCCAAGCACTACAACCTACCATTATACTCCAAATGTAGAGCAGGCTTTGCCACTACAGTCTTGCAGGGCATTTTGGCTCCTCCTCGTTCCACCTAGTGCCTACCACCGCTTTCTTAGCTTTGGGATTCTACCCATCTGTTATGACTGCAGCTGTATGCACGATGAACATAGTACAGTTTTGTACCTACCATAAATGTAGATGTTCGAGTGCTAATACAGCTGCAGTCCAGGTTTCCCTCCCTCCTTCCCCTCTTGGGACAGGTCTGTAGGCTAACACAGCCTCATACAACCTGATTGGGGTATTCATTTATGATGTATTTGCTTGCAACTACTGTATTTTGATTATATTGCACTGCATTATTGCACAAATTTATGTATTGCCTTCCTTCTGGGGGCACCTGACATTTGGGGCAAGAAAAACTGAAGAAAATGGCATCAGCTGGTTCCTTTATACCCCTGTCCCACTGACGTCAGGGAAGAAGCGACGAAAACCTACGCCGGACCTAGACTTTGGAATTCGGCCGACCGAGGACCCGCCTGACGGCAGGAGAACCCATCTGTTATGACCGCAGCTGTATTAGCACTCGAACATCTACATTTATGGTAGGAACAAAACTGTACTTTCCTTTTCAAGGCTGCTGCTCCTGACCCGGCTACCATTTCTGTTTCCATGGACAAGGCTTTACAATTGCTTCCATCCACTTCCCTGTTACCTCTGATAAGGTTTGGGAAATAAGGTATACACTTCTCCTACCTTGGCCTTCCATGCAATCAGTTATCAGACCTACATGGCAAAGTATTCCCTGGCCCTTCTGGTGGATGCAGAAAAAACGTCAGACATCCCAGATTCTCCAGCAAATCAAAATTAGCAGAAGTGACTTGGCACTCCATCAAGTGCAATTATGATGCTGCTGATGCCTCTGCTAGGCAGCTGCCTCTGGGTCTGTTCTGAGAAGATACTCTTGGCTTAGACTATAGCCTCTGCCTGAAGATTTCAAGGCCGAATTGCTGGGTGCACCTTTGGATAACAAAGCCTTGTTTGTTTGTTCAGCAGTGGAGCTCTTCAAGTCTCTTCAGGAAAAAGGAAAGGAGCTACAGATCTTAAACGCATCCTTGTTTCTCCAGTTCCACGGCTTCAAAGAAATTGTCCAGTGAAGACTGCCTATTAGAAAATGTTCTCTGTCATCTTTTTCAAAAAGTAAGAGGGGGACCTAGAAAGCCAGCCTTTTCTAAGTCTGCTTCTTCCACCCCAGCCTAAAAAAAAAGTAATTTCAGTCCCAACCTAAACCAGGTAGTCTGTGAATCCCAGCCACCAGAGCCATCCACTCCCTTGTTCCATCGTCTCAGCCTGTGTCTTGCTGCTTGCAAACTGATTACTCAGGATTCTTTGGTATTCTCGATAATCAAATCAGTATATTTCATGGTTTGGGAAAAAATTCCCCTTATTCATAGGGATTCCAACCCCCCAAGATCAGTTGAGCTTTTTTCCTCAGGTCATCATAGACCTCATCTCTCAGGGAACTGTCAAAGAGGTTCCCACTTCTCAGCAAGAAAAGGGAAGTTCCTTTTTTCTGTATGTTGACTCTACCTTGCCTTCTCCCTCTCATTCTTACACAGAGGCTTACTGTATCCCTGGATATAAAAGATGCCTATTTTCATATTCCCATCCACCCAGTGTTCAGGAAGTTTTTATGTTTTTCTGTAACTTCCTCACATTTTCAGTTTTGTGCTTTGCCCTTTGGTGTCTTTACAGCACCAAGGGTTTTCAAAAAGTGCTTGGCCTTTGTATAGCGTTTTGCAGAATGCAGAGAATTCAAAATTTCCCTTATCTAGACAACCTTCTGATTCAGGCTCATTCCCCAGAACTTCTTCAGGAACACCTTTCCTACACTGTTGACCTCCTACAGAGTTTAGGGTTCACTGTAAACTTCCAGAAGTCTTCCTCATCTCTTTGCAGGATCACTTTTTCCTGGGATGCAGAGTACAAACGGGCAAAATGCTAGCCTCTCTTCCAGTGGAAAAAGTTTTGTTCCTGACTGCCTATTTCCAGAGCATTCTTCCTCTCCAGTCCTTAACAGCCAGGGACTTCCTGGTACATGGCATCTACTATCCCCCATGATACCCTTAGCAAGACTACACATGAGGAAGCTGCATTGGTATCGAAGAACTGTGTGGATGCAACACTTGCATCCATTAGAATTTCTGATTCCACTCCTGCCTTGCTTAAAAAAGGAACTAGAATGATGGCTCCACCAGGTAAGAAACACTGGCTTACCACTGCAACCACCCCTTCCTACCCTAGAGTTATCCACAGATGTTTCAGACACAAGTTGAGGTTCAGCTCTCCAAGCCTGGAGGGTCAGAGATGTTTGGTCTCCCAAGCAAGCCCAGGAACACATCGATGTAAAGGGGATGAGGGTGCTGGTTTTGGCATTGCAAGTTTTCAAAAGCAACCTTGTTCCAGGAGTACTGAGGTAGTTCACAGACAACACCACAGCTCTTTGGTACATCAGCAAGCAGGGGGGAACTAGCCCTACTCGCCTGGGAATTAACTTTACAAAGCCAATTCTCCTTGCAGGCGGTTTATCTCCCCTCAGCCCAGAGGAGTGGCAGACTCCTTAAGCAGGTCCATGACCCAATCCCACAAATGGATGTTGCACAGGGATGTGTTTCTGGACATTATCAGTCATTAGAGTAAGCCTCGGATAGATCTATTTGCTGCCCCCATGAACTGGTATCTTCCAGAAGTTTGTGCCACGGTCCCACATTCCCTGGTGTGGAAGGTGGACACTCTCGTTCTCATGGAAGGGGATGTTTCTGTATGCATTTCCCCCTTGCCTCATTTACAAAAGGTCCTATTGAAGATTCAGCAGCATCAGCCAAAAATCTTGTTGGTGACTCCCTTTTGGCCAAGGCAGCATTGGCTCCCCCCTTCTCCTGCACCTAGCCAGGGGCAATCATCACAAGTTATCCTTCAGGATGGATTTACTCACGCAGAGCAAAGGGAACCCTAGTACATCCACAACTGTCAGTCAAGTCTGAATATGATGTTGTGTGAGATAGGGTTTCAATCCCTTACAGACACCTTTTTTCTGAGGGCATGCTACAAGTTCTGCATGAGGCCAGAAAACCTGCAACTAGGAAATCCTACATTCCATATGAAAAAGGTTTTCCATCTGGTGTCATAAAAAGGACCTACAACTGATGTCAGTTGATGTCACGGTGGTTTTGTCCTATCTGTGTGAATTGATGAGGGCTATTCTTCGGTGAAGGTTCACCTTTCAGCCATCTCTGTTTATCTGCCTACGTCTCCACCTTTGGCTTGTAGGGTAGAGGTAAAACTTTTATTTAATGGCATCCATATCAGACCACCAAGGAAACCAATACCACCTCCTCCTTGGGGTCTCAATTTTGTGCTGGAGAAGCTTACACTGGGACAGTTTAAACCAGCAAGCTACTCTTCCCTGCAGCATTGTACCCGGAAGACTGTTTTGTTAGTGGACATTACCTCTGCTAGATGGGTTTCAGAGTTACAGACCCTCATGTCCAACCCTCCCTTCACTGTCTTTCATGGAGAGGAGGTTTCCCTGCACACTAACCCTTCCTCCATGGCCGAAGTGGTTAATGAGTTATTACCAAGTCTCAATCCATTAACCTTCCTACCTTTTTCACTTCACCTCAGTGTCCCAGTGAGAGAATATTGCACACCTTGAATATGCACAGGCAGCTCAGATACTACCTTGACAAAACCAAGTTTATTCGCAAGTCTGACCGCCTGTTTGTCTCTTACCACCCAAGAGCTCTGAGTAAGTCAGTTTCCAAGCAAACTATTTCCAACTGGATTTATAAAGCCATTTCCTTTTGTTATTTGTCAAATGGTAAGACCCTTGCTTCCCCTATGAAGGCCCATTTTACTAGAGCAGTTTATTCCTCGGGGGGCATTCTTTAAAGGATTGGACATTGGCTCCATACCAGAGGCAGCTTACATGGTTCTCTTTCCATACTTTCACTAAACACTACAAGCTTGACACCATCTCTAGGTCCATAGCTGGTTTTGCAAGAGCAATCCTGCATGGATTTATTGAAAAAGCATTGGCTGTCCTCCTCCCAACCTCTCCCAAGCTTGAGCTTTGGCATTATCCCTTATGTTATGAATACTGCAGCATATGAATAGATGGACATAGAATAGTTGTGTAAAATCTTACCATAACGATATATTTCCTTTTACATTTGTTTATTTTTATTTATTTTACATTTGTTAACCGCGCTAGTCTGACTGGATATATTTCCATTTTCAGCAGAGGCCTGGGGAGAAAAGCTCCACATATGGACATAAGAGATTTATAATGAGTACAAATAACAAGTTACAAATAACAAGTTACAGACTTGTAACACTTCAACCAATGCATCTTGATTACAAAAAGAAGGCAACTGGAAAAACTAAAATACATTCTATTAAACATCAATACAACTTCTAGAACCTGATAAATAATAAGAGAGACCAGGGAAAAGAACTAAAACATTGAAACCTAAAACTAGATTACAAAGAAGTACACTACCTAGACTATCTAAATACTATCATCTTTAGCATAATTACATATTGTAGCATGAGAAGAGAGAGTAAAGGGACAGGAGTTAGCAAAAAAAAAAGCAGTAGAAGGGCAGTGTAGAGTTGATAAAGATATAATTTTCTATTATATGCTGCAGTATTGCTTCCCCACCCTGCTTTCCCCCTGATGCTTGCCTAGTTACCTGTTGATGTGATTCTCCACTACAATCTCAGGCTGGTGCTGTGCAGCATACAGTTCAGAGGAAGGTACATGCTGATGTCCGCTTTATACTAGACATCTCTTTATGGCTAATGTACGCATTGTGTTGTGTGGCATAGCATGTACCTCACAGTAGCATTAAGGCTTTTGGATACTGGCTGGATGTGTGAGTCAGCCGGAGGTGGAATCCCTTATGTTATGAATACTACAGCATATAGAAGAGAAGGACATCGGTGGTTATGGTACAATTTTACACGACTATTCTTTTTGCAAGAAAAAGAGGCTAAAAAACACTAGACTTTTGTTGACTTTGTTAAACTTGTGGGTCAACTGTAAACGCATATACTTCTCTTTATATCATTATTGTTTAGAAGTATACTAAAAGGGGGGGAACTCAACTCTAAGCAAAATGAATTTTGTTATTAGCATTTGCATAAAATAATTCATGATCTAAACTGCATGTTATGTGTAAAAGTGCATGGATTATATTATATGATGAAGTAGGATATTTTCTCTATTTTAAAAAGGGCAAATATCTAGATTATTGTCTTTTGGCTTTAGCTTGTAAACAGTTGATTTTGTAAGCATGTAGGTTTTACAAATTAGAAAATGATGAAAGCCATGAAGCTCCCAAGCTTCTTAGAACTGAAAAGATGTTAGCTTGTTTGTTTTCCACTGGCAAATGTTCACTGGAGTTGAGATATCTGCAGCTCTGCATTCTTTTCTGAGTGAAATTTACAAACTCTTTGCTGAGTAGGTTTTGATGAAGCAAGCTCTCTGCAGATGCAAACAGTTAATCTTGATAATGAGGGAAATGCAAAATGGTAATGGTACAGTAGCAAGCAAATCAATGAAAAAGAAACTGAATTTATGGGAAGTGAATAAGAGCGGACAACCTCCCTAGCAGCCTTAATACTTTAATACAGTTAACAGAAAAGTGTACAGTTTAGTTTTATTTAAAGATAGCCACTGCACTTTTTTAGGGCTAAAGTTAGTTTTCTGAAAGCATGCAAGCTGTTTTTCATATCTGGGAGGGGAAGAGAGATGAGAGAGAGAAAAAAAACAACATACCACAATCAGTGTACGTGGGAGCACATGCTGTAGCATACACTTTAGAATGGGTAACCTTAATTTTAGGTTAGATAGTGCCTGTAGTTGTAGCTGTCAATTTAGGGCAATTGTTCCCTTCTGGAGGGTTAAATATGTTTTGAAGATATACATACTTTTGTGTGTTTGATCTACAGTAATAGGGAATGGGGATGTTTTTGTATTTAAGTTTTTGTATGAGGGTTTTTATTAAAACAAAACACGTTCAAAAATATAGTACACATTCAAATAGAGACTGCACAAATGATCAGCCTGCCAAATGTTGGTATGTTCATGTAACAAAAAAACTAGAAATACATATTCAAAAAACTGTCTCGTATTATAGGTGGGAAAATTAGCTTTTTATTATGATAGCTGTGCTGTCCTTATCTTGGAATGTGGATGGCTTTTCAAGTATCGAAAAAAAGAGAGTAATGAATTATATTAAATGCAGTGTGCAAATAGCAATGCTGCAGGATACATGTTTGGAAAGAAATGAGCATGTGAATTTGACAGAGAGAGGATTTCAGAATATTCAGAAGAATATCAGGGATAGATGAAAGGGGGACTAATTGTAATAATTACTAGAGAGGCTCCAATAGTGGTGGCTAAGAAAAAAAAAAAGACAGAAATTGTAGATTTGTGTTAGTAAGGGGCTATTAACAATGGAGGAGGATTTCAGTGGTAGGTATTTATATTCCACTGAAAACTGTTATAGAGCTTAAGAAAATTTGGGGAGAAATCAACTTTCAACAGGGTATGTTATATATAGGTGGGGGACTAGAATTTGATTTTTCCATAGTGGTATATCAGAGTACCTAGAAAGGGCAATATAAGAAAAGAGGGAAGAATTCTGAAGACATTTATGAAAATATTTGGTATGGAAGATGTGAATTCAATAGCAGGAACTCTTATAGAATTTACATATTCCCTAAGGGTCAATAATTGGGCTAGACTAGGTAGAAATTTTATTTCAATATAACGTGCATTGCATCAAGTATCTGTTTCTGATCATGCACTAATTAAAAAACTAAGATAAAAATGCAAAGTAATGAAGCAAAAATGAAACACTGGTGCTTTCCCACCTGTCTGTTAAAAAGTGTGGATTTTAAGGAATGGGTAGAATTTATTTGAATGTTTAGGGAAGATAGAAGCATCTTCAGAAGTTATAGCTAGTGACTGGGATAACATAAAATGGAGTTTAACAATAGGGTCAAAGTAAGAGAGAGATATGGTTAAGAAGTAATAGAAATTACTTACAGGAGCTGATAAAGGTTAAAGTATTGCAGAGTGAGGGGAATCTCACAGAACAAAAGGAGGATCAAATGCATAGTGTTAAAGAAAAAGTAAGGGAGTATTTGGATAATATGCATGAGTTTAGAAAGATTACAGTTAAGCAACTATTTTTTTTTTTTTTGGTAACTCCAGACCACAAAAATGTTTAACAGCAACTTGGACAACAGAATGTTAAAAGGGTTGTTGCCAAACCTAAGGAACCTATAACAAGAATATAGTCAGATACCTTGTAGAAGTTTGAGATATTCAGGAAATTTTGTGAAAATTTGTATAAAATAAATTTGGAAATCATGAAAGAGTACAAATAGGAATATTTATGGAAGACTTAATTAGGCCAAGGTTAGAGGTAGATTACATAGTAGTTAGTAAGATAAAAACAGTGATGTATAATCAATCTTCAGGAAAATCTCCAGGAACAGATGGTATTTCTGTGGAAGACTATGAGAGAAGAAAGTGATGATTTTGTTTAACAACTTTTTTAAAAGGAGAGGCAGCACCAAAATATTGGAAGAAAGCCGTGGTGGCTGTGTTGCTTAAAGATTGAAAAGACCCTTCAGACCCAGCTTCATATAAACCCATTTCAATTTTAAACCACATTTATAAAGTGTTGTCTGTACTAGCTAAAAGAACAGCAAAGGTGGTGCCAGACTTGATAGATATGGATCAATGTGGTTTTGTGGAGGGGAGGCAAACATTTGACAGCATTAATAGAACAAGAATGGTCCAGAAGGAAGCAGAACTTAAGAAAATACCTCTTTTGTTGGCAGTTCTTGATTCAGAGAAAGCATTTGACAGAGTAAGCTGTGATTTTATGAATAAGGCATTGGAAGCATTTGCATTCCCTGATGCAATAGTAATGTTAATTAGAAAGATATATGAAGGATCAGAGGCAAGAATTAGTGGGAGGGTTCCTCTCAGATAAGCTATGTTTGAACAGAGGAAATAGGCAGGGGTGTCTTGTTACCCCTTTATTTGCCTTCTATTAAGAGCTATTGGCAATGAAAATAAGGGACTCAGAAGTACAAGGATATTATTGGTATGGTAATCAAGAAAAGTTAGCTTTATTTACAGATGTTATTTTGTACCTGAGAATTCTAGAAAAGGACATCAGTGTTGTGGAACATTTTGTGACCGTTTCAAGTCTTTTCGGGATAAAGTTAATAAAGATAAAACTAAGGCTATAGCCATAAATTGTGTACCCACACGTGAATTGCTTCAGCAATATCTGTATTTATGGGCACATAAGATAAAGTGTTTAAAAGTATGGATTAAAAAGGCTTCAGTTATTTCAGCTAAGGGTATGTGGAAAGAGACTAAACAAAAGGTAATATAAAAATTGAGAAACTGAATATGGATATATGGATATATATAGTAAGCCACAAGCAATAAAAATGTTTTTAGTCTCTTTAGTCTTGTGTACGGGTCAGGCATACGTCTGTCAACCTGAGGAGAAGTCGTGTACAATAATTAGTAAATAATTGAAGGAATTTGTCTTGGGAGGGCAGAAGTTAAGTGGGATAAGTTGATCCTTCCAATAGAACAAGGTGGTAGGTTTACCTGATATGAAGGGATATTTTAGAGCTATGGAGTTAAGGCTCATATACATAACACAAGCAGAAGGTTATTACTCAAAGTGGAAAGGGTTGATGAAGCAAGGGGGAAGATCAGACAGATAGAGTGTGGGATTTTGGATGTAGGTCATTAAGGAGAAAAATAACCATGGAGAATATTGTATACATAAACTAGCAGAAATAATTCTAAGAACTAAGCCAGTATAAGAGTGTAGATAGGAGATTTTGCCAGTAGAGAGGATTGCAAGTAGGAGTGCAGAAAATAGACCAGAAGAATCTGGAACTTACTGGAGAACCTGGCAAAGGAACAAAGGTATTGCAGAGTGGGATGAGACCAAGAAGACATTTGTATTGCAGGCTAGAGAGTACCTTCTCTAGGATTTGATTTCAGAGTACAGCCAAAGAGAAAGGAGTAGGGTAATTTTAAGTGAAAGACCTGCTTTGGTGGAGTATTTAGTTGAATCTAGAACAGATGCAACTGTTGGTATATAAAATATTGCATGATGACTATAGGAGTCAATGTGAGGAAGTTAGAACAGATTGGGAATAGAGACTGGAAAAGCAATTTACAAGAAAACAATGGGAAGATGTAGGTTTGGCTCCCCATGTATGCAGTCAAGTCCTGGAGGTTTAGGATCTTTCCCTGAAAGTGTTTGCATAGGTATTTTTATACCCCAAGCAGACCTCAAAGATTTTTTTCTCCGTTAGATGGCAAATGTTGGTGAATAAAGAGGTAGCTGGGAACATATGTTTTGGGAGTGTAATAAGTTGGCAGATGTTAAAAATTCCCTGTGGAGTATCCTTCCAGAAATATTGGGTGATCAAATGGTTGTAAGTAAGGAAATGATTCTTGAGCTGGCAATTCAGCATTTTATGTAATGTTGGACTGATAGTAGCAAAGAAAATATATGCAATGTATATTGTGTTTAAATGGAAAGTGTAAAAATGGTTTTCTTTTCTGTTAATGTATGCTTGCTTATGTCTTAAGTGATAATTTGAATCTAGCAAAACAGTGCAAATAGCACTGTTACAGGAAATGCATTTGGCAAAAAATGAACGTGAACCAGAGAGAGGATTTTGGGATGGACATTCAGAAAATTGGGACAAATAATAGAGTCGTAATGCTGATAGAGGGGTTCCAGTTGAGGTAGGGTAAAAAGACAGCAGTGATGAATTTGTAGTAGTAAGGGGTTATTTGCAGCAGGCGTGTTACACTGGCACACATTTATATTCTGCTTAAAATTATTATGGAGCTTAGGAAAATTTTAATAGAAATACACTTTCAGGAGCAATATTATTTATGAATGGATACTGGGACTTCATCTGCAATAGTGAGCATCTTTTAGTGGTGGCTAAAAGGGAAAATACAGCAAAAGTGGGTAGATTTCTGAAGGAGTATGAGAATTTTTTGGTATGGATTATTTGAATTTATTAACGGGAGCTCATAATTTACATATTCCCCAAGATGCAATAACTGGGCCATCCTTACCCTGCATCTTTACCATAGTTGTTATTGGTGAATGTAAAAATGTGACATAAGTGCTTTTCCACCGGTCTGTTAAAAAGAGAGGAATATAAGGAGTAAGTAGTGGAGATGACTAAACAGTTTTTAGGAAAGATACAAATTACTTCAGGAGGGATCGCTAGTCAGTGGGATAACAAAAAAAAATGGAATTTAAAAATATGGCAGAAATAAGAGAAGTGCGGTGGGGGTAATGGGAATTTAGGGAGTTGGCAGAAGTTAAAATGTTGCAGAAAGGGAGTATCACATAACAAGATGAGAAGCAACTGCATAATGCTAAATGGATTATTGAGTATTTGGGCAATATGCACAAGTTTAGAAGAGTTGTTCAGCAGCTATTTTTTTTTTTATAGCAGCGCTAGAACTAAAAACTTAGCCCAACAACTAAGGCAACAAAAAGAAGCAGTGAACTTAGGGAGCTTGCAACAAGAAAACTACAGATCCTGTTAGAGGTATTATAGATATTTTGAAAATGTTATGAACATTTTTATAAAGCAGAGAAGAGGAAGAACCAGTCAAAGAAACAAATGGAAACATTTACAGAAGACATGATTAGTTCAAAGAAAGAGGACAGTTAATGTCAGCAGTTAATAACTTTGATAGGAAGAGATGGTATCAAAACAGTGATATATAACAAATTAGCAGGAACATCTCCGTGAACAGAGTGCTCCTTAAATACACCACAGGAGGAGGAAGCACTTTTTGGATCCCCCTCCCCAAACAGAACAAGTATTTAACTGGAGGAAAATGGAAAAAATGTAGTCAGTCAAAGTTTTCAATCCCTTGTGCCTAGATACAACCACAACTACCCCACCAAGAGTTGGCCATTCCTCCAGAGACGCAGAAAAATTAAACAAAGAAAACTAGTATAAAAATGACAAACTGATCAGAAAGGGAATCCTGGGGGGCCGTCCAGGTCAAGACTGGGTTAGGAAGCAGATATGACTTGCCTTCACTCTCCCAGCTCAGAAAATTTTGCATTAGGGCACCAGCTCAAGAAGTCCTGGCAACAGATGCCTTCTCTATCAGCTTGGCAGACCTATTTATATATGGTTCCCTGCCCATCTTCTTCAAGGGGTAATTCAGAGGGAAAGAGGACAGGACAGAAATATATCCATAGCTTCTCTGTGGCCAAAGCAACCCTGGTTCTTCCTTTTAGTCAGTGTCAGAGGGAGTGAGCCTGTCTCAACATGTTAACCTCTTGACCTAAAACAAGGGGCTCACTGTTACACCGTGATCTAAGGGCAGTTATTGTAATAGGTTGGATGATTTAGCTGTCTCGTTTTAGATGTTTTCTGATATCATTCTGACTATCATGAAGGAGTCTGAAAAACTAAATACGAGGACATCTTATTTAAGTAAATCAAAAAGAGGATGTTCTTCATGTTTCACTGTTGTAGTCATTACATTTGGGTAATCTGCTGGCAGGTTGCCCTCAATCAGCCTGAGTAACAAAGTCTTGGGTCCTGCGTCAGTTGCTGTCTCCTCTTCCATGACGTCAGGGGTATAAAACATGCAGCCGATGCCATTTTTTTCAATCTTTCTTGCTGCGCGGTGCCCGAAGCAGAAGCAGTTCGCAAGTGCCGGTCGGCCGACTCCTGAAATTTTCGTATTCGAGTTTCAGAACCGAAGTCTTCAAACTAAAGCTAAGTACCCCGTTGGGGAAACTTTTTCTTGCTCCTTACCGATGTCAATAAAAGTTAATAATTGCATTACTTGTGGGAAGCAAATTACCTCATAAGGATTTTCATTTTTACTGTATTCTTTGCCTAGGCCCTGATCACAACATGCCTTGCTGTTGGTTTTGTGCTAAATTTAACCAACACACTATTAAGCGTCGGTATATTTTTGCTTCTAAATATTTTGGTTCAAGATTTAACTACCCTGAAATGTCGTTGGTTAGCAATCCGACTACTGGAGTTCACAAAAAACACAAGGAAAAAGACAGACAGACCATCGAGGTCCAAAACCGGCGACAAAACTTCTCCTAAGCCAGTCGTCAGTTCGCCGATACTCAGTGAGGCGCTTTCGCAGCCCCTGATACCCGCTACTTTTGAGTCGCAGGCCTCTACCGAGACCCATTCCTGTATGCCGCGAGATTCACAAAGTATTGAACCTGCGGATGTCTCTCCCTTGGATGGGTCTGGAGCTGCTGAGCAGGCACCGGCTTCTGAGGGTGTTTTCAGGCGTCAACATTTTTATATAAAACCGATGCCAGCAACAAAAACAAAGTCAAAAGCAACTTCTCTGTCTAGAAAACTGACGCATGAGCCACGTGCTCAGGCCCCTATGCCTAAAAAAACAGATGATTAAAATGGCTATGGATTTAATTACCTTGATCAGGGGTCCCCCCCCCCGCTAAGAGGCCTAGGCGAGGCACTGATTATGAATATTCAGATCAGGTTTCCATTTCTTCTGATTCCTCTTCTGATCAGGAATTTTCTGTTCCACCCTATGAGGATTCTGATGCAGAGGAATCCATCCCATCTGCATCTCCTCCTGAGGATTACTCTTTTGGAGAGACTTTGCATACTTTAAGGGAACTTACGGGAGCATTTTCACTGGGAGAGTCAAGAC
Source organism: Protopterus annectens (assembly GCF_019279795.1). NCBI lineage: Eukaryota > Metazoa > Chordata > Ceratodontiformes > Protopteridae > Protopterus > Protopterus annectens. The sequence continues at coordinate 1,871,676,053 of NC_056725.1, read as the reverse complement.
TTCTCTGAATCAAAAAACAGGCTTAGGGATTTCCTTCTCCTACCTCAGCATAGGTCTTTGGCTATACCTCCTGTATTAGACATTGTTGATGATGTGTTCTCGGAATCAAGCATGGCTCCTGATTCATTGCCTCTGGCTCCTAGTAAACCAGACAGATGTTACAGGGTTCCTGACTCCCACAAATTTCTTTTCAAAAATCCTGCTGCTGATCCTGAGACTATTTCTCAGGGTCCCAAAGGTGTTAAGGCTTCTACTGCCAAAAATCCTACCCCTTCTGATAGAGATTCCAGGGCGCTGGATAGATGGAGAAAGAAGGTTTGTACGTCTGCAACCTTGGCAATCAGGGCTTTAAACTGCCAGTTTCATATGCTTAAATATCAACAGCATGTTATGGGCTTACTGAAACAGAAAATGATGTTGATTTCTGATTGTGTGGAAAATAGTTACAGGATTTATTGCATTCAGCAGAGCAGGTTGGAAAGCATACTTTGTAATGTGGTTTTGATTCCTTGGGGGCCTCTTGTAGGGCTGCCGTTACTGGATCTGTGATTAGAAGGCATGCCTGGCTCAAGGAGCAAAATCTGCCTGATCATGTTAAAGCTGAATTGTTGGATGCCCCTTTGCAGCATGATACTCTGTTTGGTAATAAGGCAGAAGAGGTTTTAAAGAAAATGGAAGACAAAGCAAAATCTATGCAAACTGTAAAAGATGTCTTGCAAGTGCAGCCACTCAGGTTCAGTAGGCACTGGCCTACTAAAAATTGGTCCTTTCCTGTGTCAACAGAGCCACTCATGGCAAACCCAGGTGCTCAAAAGGCTCTAGATATCAATCACAGGGTTCTTAAAGGTCAAAGCAATGGGGTGCCTCCACCTCCAAATCTGGAGGAAACAAAGCACAACCCTACAGTAAGCAGTCTCAATGACTTTCCTCTACCATCTCCAAGCACTTATCTTTTGGCAGCCCCCTTGGGGGGAAAATTAGCACTTCATGCTCAAAATTGGCAGTTAATTACCCAGGACAAGTGGATATTAAACATAGTATCCCAGGGGTACAGATTTCATTTACATATTTTGCCAATTCCAACCACAAAACCAGTGGGCAGAGGCCCAGAAGCAAGTCATGTCCCTCATGGATAATGGGGGCTATTCAACCGATACCAAAAAAAGGACAAGGATTTTATTCAAGACTTTTCCTGGTACCCAGAAAAGACCATTCATGGCGTCCAATACTGGACTTATCGATTCTGAACACGTACCTGGACATTCCAAAATTTAAAATGCTGACTTTGCAGCAGCTACTGCCTATGTTAGGCAAGAATGCTTGGTTATTCACTCTAGACTTAAAAGAGGGATACCTGCATATCCCAATAAGGGAATCATGCAGAAGATACCTCCGCTTCAAAGCAGGTTTTTTTTGCATTACCAATTCTCCTCACTGCCCTTTGGCTTATCTACTGAGCCCAGGGTCTTTACAAAGTGTCTGGCACCAGTAATTGCATTCTGCAAACAAAGAAACATCCAAATTTATCCTTATCTGGATGATTGTCTCATTCAAGCAGAGGACAAGGACACTCTTCTTCAACATCTGGCATTTGTAAAAAGGCTTCTAGCATGCCTAGGGTACACCATAAACGAAAATAAATCACAACTGGTACCCTCTCAAATAATTAAATTCCTGGGTGCAAGCTTGAATACAACTGCCCAGATGGCTTACCTCACGCCAGACAAACAAAGGCAACTGACAGCATACTTCAAACAAATGGCAGCAAAAACCCAGTTATCTGCAAGACAAATTCTGCAGGCTTTGGGATTCATGGCATCCTGCATTCTACTGATTTCATATGCAAGACTGCATATGAGGAAACTTCAATGGTACCTAAAAAGTTTATGGAGTCAACATTGTCACAGCCTGGAAGCAATGATTCCTCTCATTCCCTGCTTGCAACAGGAGTTTCTTTGGTGGGCAGAGACATGTCACCAAAAACCAGGGACTGTCATTCACTCTACCCCCTGCCACCCAAACCCCAGCTACAGACGCATCAGATTATGCTTGGGGGGGCCACCTGGCAGGGAGATGCATTCAGAGCAAATGGAGCCCAAACCAAATGCATTTGCATATCAGTCAGAAAGAAATACTAGCTGTTCAGAATGCTCCGACAGTCTTCAAGGACTTACTTCATCCAGGACAACTACTGATAAGGCTGGACAAGCACCACTGTTATGTGGTACATAAACAAGCAGAAGGGTATACACTCCTACCCGCTTTGCAGACTAGCCATGGCCTTGTGGAACACAGCCTTGACTTACCAAATACATCTTCAAGCACAATTCCTGCCAAGAAAGCAAAATACTCTGGCAGACGACCTAAGCAGAAATCTTATGAACCCGCACAAATGGAAGCTGGATCCACAAATCGTCAACAGGTTAACACAGAAATGGGGGAGCCCAGGCATAGTTTTGGGGAGAGGCAAATAGATCTATCATTTGGACAAATTTTGCACAAGAACTCATCACAAAAAGGAATGAAAAGTGGATGCTCTATCCTTCAGCTGGAAAAACCTATCAGTCTATGCCTTTCCCCCCTCTGTCTGTAGTCTCCAAGGTCTTACTAAAGGACAGGAAAAAAAAAACAAAAATGATCCTAATTGCTCCGGACTGGCCACGCCAGCACTGGTACCCGCTTCTAAGGAATATGTCACACCTTCCTCCGTGGTACTTGCCTCAAACACCTCATCTACTGTCTCAGCAGAACTTTCAAATTCTGCACACTCGGCTCCAAACTCTGACTCTTGTAGCATGACTGATCAACTAATTATTCAAACCACATCTCTCAGTAAACCTGCGATGGATGTCATTTTGAAAGCCAGAAGGTCTAGTACTAGAAAATCTTATGCTTTTAAATGGAAGATATTCTGTGCTTGGAACCAAGCACAAGGAATTGACACAGCAAAGCCCAGTATTCCTCAGATTTTACAATACTTAACTGAGATGCTTGACAAGTGCCTATCTTTTTCTTCAATAAAAATCCATGCCTCTGCCATCTCAGCTCATTACAACACAGAGCCTCCCCTCTTTTCTCATCCACTGCTTAAACAGTATCTCAGAGGGGCCAAAAATTTAAGGCCTCCCAGGAGAGCACCAACTCCTGCATGGGACCTCAATTTTGTGCTGGCAAAACTCACCCTGCCTCCTTTTGAACCAGCAGCTACTGCAGATATAAAATTTCTGTCGTGGAAGACAGCTTTTCTTTTGGCAGTCACTTTAGCAAGAAGGGTTTCAGAACTACAGACTCTCATGGCAGTGGAGCCTTTCATTTTTTACCCGGACAGGGTGGCAGGGTGGCCCCCAAGACCAATCCTTCTTTTATGCCTTGTGGCTCTTAACCAGACAATTCACCTGCCAACATTTTACCCAAATCTGCAGAACAAGGGGGAGCAGACTCTGCATTCATTGGATATACACAGACAACTAAGATTCTACTTAAACAGGACCAAATCTCTAAGAAAGTCTGAGCAACTACTGGTAGCATTTGCTGCAGGATCAGAGGGGAAGGTTATATCAAAGCAGGCTATTTCTAAAAGGATAAGTCACTGCATTCATTTCTGCTATTTGCACCATGGTAAACCTGTGCCCAAGGGGATCAGATCACATTGCACCAGGGCTGCCTCTACTTCAGCAGCTTTTCTTAGAGGGGTCCCAACCAAAGACATTCTAGAAGCTGCTACTTGGAGCTCTGTTCATACCTTCACAAAGCATTATCATTTACCTCTCTTCTCTAAATCCAGGGCAGGCTTTACCACTGCAGTCCTGCAGGGCCTTATAGCCGCTCCTAATGCTGTTTAGTTCCATCCTCAGCTTTGGGATTCTACCCAAATGTAATGACTGCAACAGTGAAACACGAAGAACATATTACAGTTGTGTACACTTACCATAAATGTAGATGTTCGAGTGTATTCACTGTTGCAGTCCGGGTTACCCACCCGCCATCCCCCATTCTATACCTTTTCTTTCCTTCACTATACTCAAAAGCCTTTGTGGTGTATTTGCGTTTAGTTGAAGGTAAAATTTATGTTTCTAAAAGTGCATTTATATCTTTACAGTTTATTTATATATATTTTTTTGCTCCCCATTTGGGGGGTACCTGACATCTGGGGCAAGAAAAACTGAATAAAATGGCATCGGCTGCATGTTTTATACCCCTGACGACCTGACGTCATGGAAGAGGAGACAGCAACTGACGCAGGACCCAAGACTTTGTTACTCAGGCCGACTGAGGGCAACCTGCCAGCAGATTACCCAAATGGAATGACTGCAGCAATGAATACACTTCTACATTTATGGTAAGTGTACACAACTGTACTTTCTCTCTCTCTCTGATGTCAAAGGAGGAGTTAAGACACATCACACGTGTTGGTGTCCACAGTCCTCTACAAATCTGGATAGTCTAGTGCCCCTGTTAAAGTACATATCTCAGCTGTCTCTGCCTTCCTGCCTAGAAATTCCTGCTGTTTCTTGTTTCCTGTAAAACAGTTTCTAAAAGTCCTCATGTACCCTCAAGAGGGAGCCTAGTCCACCATGAGACCTTAGATGTGTCCCTGAGAAACCTGACATTATCTCCCTTTGAACCAGCTGCTTCTACTTCCTTGATGTTCTTGCTCCAGAGAACTATCTTGGTGGGCCAATATGGCAGCCAGAAGAGTTTCAGAACTACAGGCCTGATGCGCAAAAGAGTCTTTTCTAATCTTCAGTAGGACAGGGTCTTTCTACACAATAAAAAAAATATGTGCACCTAAATTAGTAAGAGTTGCTTTTGAATATGGCCATTCACATCAGTCATACCTCTCAACTGTACAGATTTTGGCCTCATATTTTTTATCCGTTTTTCATAAAATTGTGGTTTTCTGGTAAATTAGTGGCAAATCATTAAAGATTGAAGCTAGAAAATAATGACAGACATTTGAGTCTCTCACTTCATACCCTTCAGAAAATGCATGCTAATGCAAAATCTGTTGTTCTATCAACTTTTTAAGTTTATAACAGCAGTATTTAAAAATTGTCCCTATTTTTGGGCCTTTTGTCCCGCTTTTATGTATGACTTTGTCCAGATTTCTTGTTCTAAGAGGTGTGATCAGTGTACTTCCCTAACCCCCTGAGCACAGGGGAGAGAGAATTCTGCATTCCCTGAATGTGTATAGGCAGTTTAGATTTTACCTGAACAGGACAAAATACATTAGAAAACTAGTGCTCTTATTTGTGCCCTTTCTAAGGGGAGAGAAGGCCTGCATCCAGACCAACCACCTATGAATGGTTGGCCCATTGTATTTGTTGATTTTGCTCCTTCCTTGCCAAAAGCATACAGTGGCACGTAGGTGCCCATTTTACTAGAGCCACAGCAGCCCTTACGGTCTTCCTTGAGGGGGGGGGGGGGTCAGTCTGGTTTATAAACTAGCCTTGTTGAGGGCAGGATTTTTTATGCAATTTTTCCCCCTTCTCTCTGTCAATCAGCCCACTCCCGTTCAGGACATTCATTCCCCAACAGTACAGCAAATGTTGACCTGAAAGGGGCAGGGGATGGTTGGAGTTGATATGCCATGGCCATCCTGTAGGAGTTAATTCAGGCAACACATCCTTATGGCCATCTACTCACTGTGACCGTTGCACTTTTGTGAGTCTTCCTACATGTGAAGACTGCTGCAGCAGTGAACTTTTAAATGACTGTAGTCCAGTTATATTCAGAACTTTCCGTAATTGTAGATATTGAGTGTTCACTTACTGTAATGCCTCTGCATCAGTCTCACCCCTTACTATCCTCGGGATATTCAGAGCGGAATAGGTGCACAGTCACCTGTCTTCCCTTCTCTGCTGCTACCTTAAGGCACCATTCCCCCAGCTGACCTAAAACTTGAAAGGGCACCTTTGGGGTGGTTCTTGTTATGCTGTTATAAGTGGGGGGGGGGTCTTTCTTCCCTTGTTCATTTGTACAGTTAGTGTTATCAGTCAGTGTCAGATTCCTGGAGGCTACCAGTATAAGAAAGAACCATAAGTAGTATAGGTGGACATTCCCCAAAGGCACATTGTGAGCACCTTCCCATATGAACATCAAAGTGTAGAGGGGAAGGAGTGCTGAGTTCCAGAAGCTGGGCTTATTCACCTCTTAGGAGGATGGAATCTTCTCCCTGTTTACATTATTCTGCATGCCTTGCATTGTTCAGATATATACATCCTGCATTTTGTGACAGCAGAGGTTCCTGTACTGTTTCCCACCATTTTCTCAGTTTCCATTCCTGGTAAGAGAATTCAAGGGAAAAGAAAGACGCTTGTTCTTAATTGCTCCCTATAGCAGCAGGAATGAATGGTTTCAAGCTCCCTAGCCTTTGGCAGTACAGGAAGCTGCTTTTCTCACAGGGATCACAGTTACAGTAGTTTTCCTTGTTGTAGAGGTTTGCCAGCAATTTGGACATTCAGCTTGAGGACTGACCTTCAGAACTTTGTTTTTATACCCCCAAACTGTGCTTTCCTATGTAGAGTGTGGCTACATTTCCTCAGTTCCTTTTACCATTCAAATCACGTCATAGTCCATATTCATCCAGTCACTTCAAGGTGACTTCCACAACAAAATTACAATTACCCGAACTGAGAAACTTCATTATTCTTGAGTTTTAAACATTTGCTTGATTTTTTTTTTTTTTATTGTTACATTTACTGCTGCTGTTGTGGAAAACTTTATTTCTGATACGTTATAGTTAGTAAATGTCTTTTATTGACAGTTAGTGCTTTGCAGTTAACCGATCCCATGCAAAGAAAAATAACCCCAAAACTTCTTATTTTTACAGGTTTCATTTGTATTCAACATCCAAGTTTAATGTTTGAGCAGGAGGTGAAGAACATGTACAACAACATACTGTTCGACAAAAATGCCTCGGTAAATCTCAAGATTCTTGTGTTGAAGAACCTCCAGACATATCTGCAGGAAGAAGACACACGGATGCAGGAAGCTGACAAAGAATGTTAGTACAGAGACCTTTTATGAATCCTGAAGATCTTTTTGCAGTTAAGTTAGTATGAAAATCTGACAGACAGCCTGCATACATCTTTTGCACATTTATATAGGAAAACGCATAATTAGTTTTACAGTGTCTTTTAAGTTAAGGATTTGTTAAGAATGCAGTTTATTGTGGGGTGTTATAAGCAGTTTTCAGTAGTCTTGGCCCTTTTAAGTATTTTAGAACTTTGTAAGTTTTATTGATAAGTTTGCTGAAGAAGTTGTTTTGTATTGCAAGAAGGTGGGTGAATTTGTTTTACATTTAGTAAAAGGTAAACTACACATCGGTCTGATATTCCTGCAGATGTATATACCCGTCAATACCCCAGCTCATTTGTAGATTCTGGGAGATGTAATGGTCTCAGGCACTTTTAAAACATGTCATTTAGGTTTTTGTATTGGGTGGAGTTGTGTATGCATTGGAAAGCATTCTTTCAAATCATTTAATTCATTTACCAATACAGATTGATTTGTTTTTTTTACTATTTGTCAGGCTTTGCATGCTATGTAAAGGGAGTGATATCCTTTTGCACTACCCTTAAGTTACTCATGCTGCTGCTGCTGCATTGTTAAACACTTAACACGTTATATTTTGTGTGTATGTGTTTGTCTTTGAGTGATTGGTTTAAATGCGTGCATAGTGTAACTATGCATATGTACAGGTGTCCTTTGGGAGTGTATGAACTTGTGTGCAAGTTGATGCTTTATTGTTTTTTTTTTTTTTTTTCAAGTATCCACTACAACACCATAAAACATGATTAAAAATGCTATCTTCGCATAGCAAAAGTAAAGAATGAAATGGCAAAGACATGCTACAGTTTAAAAGGGAATTTTTTTTTAACTAAAACATGAGCACTGTAGCACCCTGCGTGTTTAGGATATAAACTGTAAAAATTGTATGCTACAGTTTAAAAGAAGAAATTATTTCCTTTTAACTAAAATGTGAGGCAGGAGGGTTGGGAGCAGGGCAAAAAACAGGACCTGAGTGGCTGTGGAGTGGGGGGAGTTGTGCATCTGGCCACCTAGCTGGTTTGCAGTGGCATCCCCCTCCCTCCTTTTACTTGAAGAGCTGGGGGTACTAGTTTGTAGGACTGGTACATTGGACTGGTTGAGCCAGCTAAGCTTCTGCCCTTTTGGCTAAGTGAATGCTCTGACACCTGAATGTCAGCATATTCTGATGTGAGGGGCATTCACCTGCTCTCACCATCTGTAGTATCTTGAGATAATTGATGCGAGTTGCTTATAGTGTCATCAATTCATCAGTTCAACTTGTCTTTCACAGTACAGGTAAACTCTCCATTGCAGCAGGAAATCTTATGATGTTCATCGTGTTACACTGCTGCAGTCATCACACACGGGTTATCCTGCCGTCAGGCGGTCCCACAGTCGGCCCGAGTTCCAAAGTCTTGGTCCGGCGTCGGTTGCTGTCGCTTCTTCCCTGATGTCAGTGCGCCAGCAGTGTATAAGATGCATCCAACGCCATTTTCTTCAGACTTTCTTGCCGCGCGGTGCCTGAAGCTGAAGCAGTTCGCAAGTGCCGGTTGGCCGACTCCTGAGATTTTCAAATCGAATTTCAGACCGAAGTCTTCATAAAGCTAAGTACCCTGTTGGGGAACCTTTTCTTGCCTCAGTCCAATGTCAGAAAAAGTTAACAATTGCATTTCTTGTGGGAAGCAAATACCTCATAAGGACTTTCATTCTTATTGTATTCCTTGCCTAGGCCCAGACCACGACGTCACAGGTTGTAGGTTTTGTGCTAGGTTTAATAAACGAACTATTAAACTTCGGTTTGATTTGGCCCGACATTATCTTGGTAGGAAATTTAATTATACCATGCCGTCAGACCAAGCGACGACCGGAATGCATAAAAAACACAAAGATAAGGACAGGCAACCGAAATCCAAACCAGATTCCGTGGCCTCTGCTAGGCCAGTTGCCGGTTCTCCGGTTTTCAGTAAGGCGCCTACGCAGCCCCTGACGACCGCTGATTTAGAACCCCAGGCGACATCCGATTCACAAGCGGAGATTGCTAGGCCTCCACAACCTTTACCTTTAGGCCCTTCCGACTCCATACCTGAAGGGGATTCCAGTGCAGTTGAAACGCCTTCAGTTGCAGAAGGTGTCTTCAGACCGACTACACTCACTATTAAATCCTATGCAAAACTGAAAACTCCTTTAAAAACAAAGAAGACTGTACAGCAGTCCTCCAGTACAAGGCCCCATGCCTAAGAAACAGATGTTTAAGATGGCTGAAGACTTCATTACCCTAATCAGGAGTTCCCATCCCCCTCCTGATAAAAGGCCAAGGCAGGAGGAGGACTACGCTTCCTCTGACCAGGTTTCAATTTCCTCAGACTCTTCTGAGGAACAGGAATATTCCTTTCCCCCTTATGAAGATTCTGATGCTGAAGAGTCTATCCCTTCTGCATCTCCCCCAGAAGACTACTCTTTTGGGGAAACCTTACATACTATGAGAGAACATTTCCACTGGGAAGGCCAGGATTACTCTGATTCAAAGAAAAGGCTCTGAGAGTTCCTTTTACTACCCCAGCACAGACCACTTGCTATTCCAACTGTGTTAGACATTGTGGATGATGTTTATTCAGAATCTAGCCTTAACCCAGATTCACTACCTCCAGCACCAGCCAAACCAGATAGATACTACAGAGTCCCTGACTCCCACAAATTCCTGTATAAAAGCCCTGTTGCTGACCCAGAAACCATTTCCCAGGGTCCCAAAAGGGTTAAGGCCTCTATTGCTAAAAATCCTGTGCCCTCTGAAAGGGATTCTAGAGCACTAGACAGATGGGGAAAGAAAGTGTATACCTCAGCTACTCTAGCTATGAGGGCCTTAAATTGTCAGTTTCACATGCTGAAATATCAACAATATCTGATGTCTCAATTAAAACAAAAAATGCTCGCACATACAGACCAGCCAGATTACAAGGAAATGCAAGATTTGTTGCATTCAGCTGAACAAGTGGGAAAACATACTTTGCAATGTGGATTTGATTCATTGGAAGCTTCTTGTAGAGCAGCAGTGACAGGGTCTGTCATACGTAGGCATGCTTGGTTAAAAGAACAAACTTTACCTGATCATGTTAAAGCAAAGTTATTGGATGCACCTTTACAGCAGGATGTTTTATTTGGTGTAAAAGCAGAAGTTGTTTTAAAGAAAATGGAGGATAAGGCAAAATCTATGCAGACGGTCAAGGATTTTTTACAGGTTCAACCCCCTCGTTTCAGCAGAAATTGGCCAACCAAAAACTGGTCCTTTCCAGCTTCTGTCAGACCACAGGGGGGCAGATACAGACGCCCAAGAGGCAGAGGCCAGCCACAAGGCTCTTAACCAGCCTCGTTAATGGAGTGCCACAACCCAAAAAGGAGGAGAAGACAGGTCTCAAACTACCAGAAGACAAACACAATGACTTACCCCTCTGACTACCAAGCAAAACCCTCTTGGAAACTCCCTTGGGAGGAAAACTAGCACTTTTTGCAGACAATTGGCACATCATCACAAAGGACAAATGGGTCTTAATATTGTATCTCAAGGATACAGATTCCACTTTCACACTTTGCCAAGGATAAAAGGAATGCCAAACCTGCCACCAAATCAATGGGCAGAGGCTCAAAAGCAAATTTCAACTCTCATGGACTTGAGCGCCATTCACAAGGTTCCTACACAGGAGCAAGGACAAGGATTTTACTCAAGACTGTTTCTAGTTCCCCGAAAGGACAAAGCCTGGAGACCCATTCTGGACCTCTCATTTCTAAACACATACCTGGAAGTACCCAAATTCAAGATGCTAACACTATAGCAACTTCTTCCCATGCTGGGCAAGAAGGCTTGGCTAGTAACGTTGGACCTCAAGGAGGCATACCTGCATGTCCTCCGATTTATTGCAGGTTCAACCCATTACCAATTCTCTGCACTGCCCTTTGGCTTATCTACTGCGCCCAGGGTCTTCACAAAATGCCTGGCACCAGTAATTGCATACTGCAGACAAAGAGGGATTCAAATATATCCATACCTGGACCGACTGCCTTATTCAAGCAGAAAGCAAGGACATTCTATTAAAGCATCTGGCGTTTGTCAAAAACCTACTAAGTTGCCTAGGGTACACAGTAAACAAAAAGAAGTCAAAACTAGTGCCCTCACAAGACATAATATTCCTGGGTGCCAGCTTAAATACAATGGCCCAGATGGCTTATCTCATGCCAGACAAGCAAGGACAACTGACTCAATACTTCAAAATGATGGCAACAAAGACCCAACTCCCTGCAAGAAAAATTCTGTAGGCCTTGGGATTCATGGCATCTTGCATACTACTAATACCATTTGCAAAACTGCATATGAGGAAATTACAATGGTACCTGAAGAGCGTATGGACACAGCACAGCCACAACTTGGAAACAGTGATACCACTCATTCCCTGCCTTCAACAGGAGTTTCTATGGTGGGCTCAGGCATGTCACCTCAACAAGGGTCAGCCTTTTACCTTACCCACAGCCAGGCAAACTATAACAACAGATGCATCGGATTATGCCTGGGGAGCACACATGGCAGGACAGTATATTCAGGGCAAATGGTCTGCAAACCAAAGGCATCTACATATCAATCAAAAAGAGATGCTAGCTGTACAAAATGCTGTAACAGCTTTCAAGGACCTCCTACATCCAGGACAACTCCTAATAAAGACTAACAACACCACAGTGATGTGGTACATAAGCAAGGGGGCACACACTCCTACCCCCTATGCAGACAAACAATGACCTTGTGGAACACAGCACTGACCTACCAAGTTCAACTACAAGCACAATTCCTGCCAGGAAAGAAAAACACACTGGCAGACGATCTAAGCAGAAACATCACAGATACTCACGAGTGGAAACTAGATCCACAAGTATTCGCAATGATAACTCAAAAATGGGGGAGCCCAGACATAGATCTGTTTGCTTCCCCCCAAAACTACCAACTACGGAAATTCTGCACAAGGACATACCACACACTAGCTTGGAAAGTGGACGCCCTCTCATTCAGTTGGAAAACATTGACAGTATATGCCTTTCCTCCACTGCCTCTTCTGGCAAAGGTGTTGCTGAAAGCCAGATTAGAGAGGCCACAAATGATACTCATTGCTCCAGACTGGCCACACCAACACTGGTATCCAATACTAAGGAACATGGCTCAAGGCCCACCATGGATTTTTACCTACAGTTCCTCACCTACTCACTCAGCAAAACAATCAGATTCTACACAGCCAGCTCAAGACTTTAAATCTGGCTGCATGGCAAATTGCCTAAACAACCAGTCAACACTTCTCTCTAAAGCTGTGATGGACGTCATTTTGGAGGCCTGGAGGCCAGGAGGCCCAGCACCAGGGAAAGTCTATTCAGACAAATGGAAAAGATTCTGTGCCTGGAACCAGGCTAAAGGCCAAAATCTCCTTGTCCCAAATATTCCTCAGGTTCTTCAATATTTAACTGAGATGTTGCACAAAAGACTTTCCTTCTCATCTATAAAGATCCACGCCTCAGCTATTTCAGCTCAATGCAACACAGATCCTCCTTTATTTTCACATCCATTACTAAGACAGTTCCTCAGAGGGGCTAAGAACATAAGACCACCTCGGAGAGCACCAACACCAACTTGGGATCTCAACTTTGTTTTTGGAAAAGCTTACACTTCCACCCTTTGAACCAGCTTTCACAGCTGATCTACAGTTCCTATCTTGGAAAACTGCCCTGCTGCTAGCAATAACTTCAGCACAAAGAGTCTCAGAACTACAGGCCCTAATGGCAGTGGAGCCTTTCATCATTTTTCATCAAGACAGAGTCTCTTTACAAACTAACCCTTCCTTTATGCCAAAGGTGATATCCAGTGTGGCCCTAAACCAAACCATTCATTTGCCCACCTTTTACCCAACCCCCCAGAACAAAGGGGAAAGGCCCCTACACTCTTTGGACATTCACAGGCAATTACGTCACTACTTGGATAAAACTACGGCTTTCAGAAAATCTGACCAGCTCTTTGTATCCTATGCTGCAGGATCTCAAGGAAAAGCTATCTCAAAACAGACCATTTCAAAATGGATAGGACATTGTATCCGTTTCTGCTACACACACCATGGGAAATCTGTGCCTTGTAACATCAGGCCTCATTCCACCAGGGCTACAGCAACATCAACAGCCTTCCTCAGAGGGGTACCAACCAAGGATATTTTGGAGGCTGCAACTTGGCGTTCAGTGCACACCTTCACCAAGCACTATCACTTACCTCTATACTCTAAAACCAGAGCTGGCTTTGCCACTGCAGTTCTGCAGGGCCTGCTAGCCTCTCCAAACCCTGTGTAGTTCCACCACCCATCCTTAGCTTTGGGATTCAACACGTGTGATGACTGCAGCAGTGTAACACGATGAACATAGCACAGTTTTGTACATACCATAAATGTAGATGTTCGAGTGTTCACACTGCTGCAGTCCAGGTTACCCTCCCTCCATCCCCTCTGAACTAGCTGGACTTATCTATACCTTTCTATCCTATACAACCTCTGTGGTGTATTTGCTTGTGACTGAAGGTATTGTTTTATTTTTATATAGCAATATGTATTGCCTACTTATTGGGGGCACCTGACATCTGGGGCAAGAAAAACTGAAGAAAATGGCGTCGGATGCATCTTGTATACCCCTGGCGCACTGACGTCAGGGAAGAAGCGACAGCAACCGACACCAGACCAAGACTTTGGAACTCGGACCGACTGCGGGACCACCTGACGGCAGGATAATAACCCAGGTGTGATGACTGCAGCAGTGTGAACACTCGAACATCTAAATTTATGGTAGGTACAAAACTGTACTTTTATTTCTTACAAGCTTAAAATATTAGATTTCAAGCATGAAGGACTGTATTTAATGATTGTAGTATGTGTAGGAAGCAAGTACTGTACAGAGACTTCCATAATCATTGTATCTTTTGCTTGCAGATGAAGCATAACATAGCTTTTCATCCTCATTGTGTTTGACTCAGTCAGAAGACCATCATTTGGAGAACCAAATCTCTAGGACTACTTAAACCAGAAAGGCTGCGTGCCATGTCATTGGTTTTTCATAGCATCGGTCTAGTTGTCCTTGGATACTCTGCTCAATAAAACTGAAAGTAGCAGTGTCATAGAGTACAAATGCCACCCTAGGTTTGAGGACATTGTCATGTGAGAAGTTTTTGAAAGTATCCCTTGACTCGTGAGGACTGTAATAATGTCCCTCAACAGGTTTCCATTTGCTTGGCTGTGACTGCATGTTCTCCTGAGTCAAGGCACTTCAACCAAAGTCCAGATTTTAATAACCAAGGAGTGGAGGCAGTATTCTCTTGCTTCTTGTTCATAAAGACATTCTTTGGTTTAAGATGTCATCAGCACCTGCCCACCTTTCAAGATGGTTGTACAGATACAAGGCAAAGATGTCTAATGCTCTGATGTTTGCCATCTTGTCTCAGGGGATGGGTAGGCTTTCTTCCAATTTTTCACTCCTAGGTCTTCTCTGTCAAGACCTAATACTGGCTCAGGACCTTGTATTATTTCTCAAGAGGATGCAGTTGTTCTCTGTTTGTGTAATTGTCAGGGGTTCCTATTCGTAAAAGAAAAAGGGAATCCCCCACCCCCCAAAAAAAAAGATGATCCTATTCCTGTAACCTGGAGACAGATAAGCTGCCTAGAGGCAAAAGGCCCGATGAGCTCAACTTCCAGAACTTTCTACCCCTTCCTCCTCAAGGTCAGATGGGATACCCTTCCACCTAGATGTCAACATATCGGTGGTGTAACAGGGGTGTCTTCCAGCATCTCCATTTAGTCTCTTCTTGTCCTTTCAGTGTGCAGTGCTTTGGGCTGAGAGTAGAACATGAACCATCCCAAGAGGAATACTCCCAGTAGGTATGGCAACCCAAACCAGAAGAACCCCTAAAGCTGCCTCTCAAAGTCAGTCTGCTTGAGAAGGGGGACCTTTTAATGGGAGCAGAGAGGGAAGGTAGAGGGATAGGTGACTGGTCCCCCCCCCCCCAAAAAAAAATATCTAGATTGGCCATAGGAAAGGGAAATTACTGCAACAGTGAATACTTGTGCATCTAAAATTATGGCAAGCACCTGGGATAATAGTACTGTATTCACTGTATTGTTCATTTTTGCAATGCTGATGACACTTGGGGAGATTCTCAAAACGTATGGAACAGTGATTGGCTGACCCTGAGTTGGTGATTGCAGAGTAATCCATGTAGGATGGTCATGACAAATCCTGTCCTGGCTTTAGAGTTCATGCCAGGATCCAATGTTGTCTGTTTTCATTTATTTCAAAATTTGGGATCTGACCACTGTGCCTTATACCAGAGTATTGAATCTGAGAGCTGTGACTCCTTCCCTATCCACAGTTCCCTCCTCCTAGCTGATCTACCTCTGATATTGTTTGCTGCCTGTTGGACAAGATGCGTTTCCAGAGAGGTCCATTGTTTTCATAAGTGATAGCTATTTTTGATTCAGATGTTCGTGCTACACTGTTGCAGTCATCACATTTGGGTTAGCCCTGCCAGGGTAGCCCTCGGCCGACCCAAATACCAGAGACTTAGTATTTCTGCTTCGGTTGCTGTCACTTGAGGACTGACGTCAGTAGTATAAAGTAAGGCAGCCAATGCCATTAGATCAGTCTTTCTTGCCATGGAGCCTGAAGCAGAAGTAGTTTGCACGAGTGCCGGTCAGCCTCTACCTGAGTTTTCATCTACCAAATTGAAGTTTAAGTCTTCTAAAGCTAAGTACCCCGTTGGGGATCCTTTTTTCTTGCACTAACCAATGTCAGAAAAAGTTAATAATTGTCTCACCTGTGAAAAACAGTTACCACACCGAGACTTCCACTCTTACTTCCTCACTTGTTTAGGTCCAGACCATGACGTCCCTCATTGTCACTTCTGTGCTTTTTTCCATGCCAGAAATATCCATCGTCGGGCCCTATTTGTAGCCAGATATTTTCACTTATAGTCCTTGCATTCTGATATGGCTTTGTTAAGCCATCCAACAGCAGATCTTCCAAAAAAACATAAAGCTAGACAGAGACAAGACCGCACAGGTCCAAATCTACTGACTACGCTTCCGTTAAGCTAGTCATCAGTTTTCTGGTACTCAGTGAGGTACTTTCCCAGCCCCTGATGCCCACTTCTCTTGATTAGCAGGCTGCTACCGAGACCCTTTCCGCAAAACTCTTCGAATAAGGATCCTGTGGTTGTCTCACCCTTGGATGTGTCAGCGAACCCCTGAGCAGGTACCGGCTTCCGAGTAAGGCCTTCGCACTACCAAATCTCAACACAAACTGACGTCTTCTTTCGCGACTACCGTTCTTTCTAAGACTACAGAGTTCCTCAGGCTCAGGGTACGATCCACACCCAAGAAACTGACGATCCATTCTCAGGCACCTGCTACCTTGCCTGTCTCAAATGCTTAAAATGGTGGAAGACCTTATCATGCTGATCAGGGGAAGCCAAGCTACCTCCTTCAAAAGGAAAAGAGTTCTGTCCCCTGTAGTTCTGTCTGAACAAGACTCAGATGTATCTGAATATGAAGACATGCAGCCCCTCTCCACTTATGAGGATTCTGATGCAGACTATTCCATTCCTTCTGGGAAACCCTGCATACCTTAAGGGAGCATTTTGAATGGGAGAGTCAGGACTAACCCTCAGTCTAAAAAGAGACCTGGGGAATTCCTAGATCTTCCACAATACAGACCCTTGGCCACCCCCCCCCCCAGTCCTATATGTTGTGGAGGATGTTTACCTCAAATCCAGCTCAACTCCTGATGCCCTTCCTCCTGCTTCCAGAAAGCCAGACAGGTACTATAGAGTCCCTGACTCAAACAAATATCTTTTTAAAAATCCTATACCTGACCAGAGGTCATTTCTCAAGGGCCAAAGGGTATTAAAGCTACCTCTACTAATAATCCCACCCCCTCAGACAGGGATTCCTGAGCATTGGACAGATGGGGTAAAAAAAGTATACACCTCAGCTACTTTTGCTATCAGGGTGCTAAATTGTCAGTTCCGTATGCTGTAATTTCAGCAACATACCTTGCAACTCCTTAAAAAATAGCTTCCTTTTCTGCTTGGGCAGATTCTAAATATTTACAAGAGTTAATGCATTCTGCAAGTCAAGCCACTACACACACCTTGCATTGTGGTTTTGACACCCTAGAAGCTTCTTGCAGGACAGCAGTCACTGGATCTGTCATTAGAAGGCATGCAAGGCTTAAGGAACAGCCCCTGCGAGTCCATGTGTAAACTAAATTGTTGGATGCCTCCTTGCCCAAAGATAACTTATTTGGCACTAAGGCAGAAGAGGACTTAAAAAAGATGGAAGAAAAAGTAAAATCTATGTAAATAGTTAAGGATTGCTTGCAGCTCCAGCCCCCTAGTTTCAGCAGGCATTGTCCCTCCAAACACTGGTCCTTTCCTGCTCCCAGTAAACAGGCCCAGTGTAGGCCCCGTGGAAGCAGACCACACCCAGACAGCAGCCCCAGGGAATACAGAGATCTAAGCAGTGGACTACCTCCACATCCAAACCAGGGAGTTCTAAACCACCCCCTTGTGGTAAGAACGCACAATGACTCGCCTCCACCACCCCCTCCCTCTGCTCACATTCACTTACCCCTAGGAGGAAAACTCTCCTTTCACTGAAGCACTTGGGCCTCCATTACCAAGGACCACTGGGTTCTGAACATTGTCTCTCAGGTATACAAATTTTCCTTCCACTCCCTTCCAACCCCAAAAAGGGTTCCCAGACCTAGCCCCAAATCAGTGGGCAAAGGCACAAAAGCAAATCATTTCCCTGCTCTCTGTGAGGGCAATAGAGCATGTTCCTGCAGAACAGATAGGCCAAGGTTTCTACTCCAGACGTTTTCTGGTGTCCAGAAAAGAGGGCACCTGGCATCCCATCCTCGATCTATCCATTCTAAACACCTTCCTGGTGATCCCAAAATTCAAAATGCTCACCCTCCAGCAGCTGCTATCCATGCTCTCCAAAGACTCTTGGCTAGCCACCCTAGATCTAAAGGAGGCCTACCTCCACATTCCTGTCAGGGGATCATGCAGGAAATATCTTCTCATCAGGGCAGGATCTCAACACTTTCATTTCTCTGTGCATCTTTTTGGCTTATGTACTGCTCCCAGAGTTTTCACAAAATGTTTTGTTCCGGCCATTACCTTTTGCAGACAAAGAAATATTCAGATTTACCCATACTTAGACGACTGCCTTATTCAGGCAGACAGCCAGGAAAAACTGCTCATACACCTAGCCTTTGTAAAGACCGTACTAACCTCCCTAGGGTACACAATCAACGAAAAGAAATCCAAATAGGTGCCCACCCAAAGGATAATTTTCCTGGGAGCAAGTATGGACACAGCATCCCAGATGGCATACCTTACTCCAGAGAAACAAATACAGTCTACTTCTCTCAACTAGCCACCAGCCCCAGCTAACTGCAAGGAAGATCCTTCAAGCTCTGGGGTTCATGGCATCTTGCATACTACTCATTCCATATGCCAGACTGCATGTGAGGAAACTTCAGTGGTACCTAAAGAACCTTTGGTGCCAACACACTCAAGACGTGGAAACTCTTCTACCTATAATTCCTTGCCTCAGAAAAGATTTTCTCTGGTGGCAGCAGCATGCTCCCACAACAAGGGAATGCCTTTCTCCCCACCCCCATCCGCCCAGACCCTCACCACAGATGCATCAGACTACGCTTGGGGTGCACACCTGGACAGCAGGTGCATACAGGGGCAGTGGAGCCTACAGCAAATCCTTCTGTACATCAGTTAAAAAGAGATGATGTCTGTGCAGCATGCTTTGATAGCTTTCAAGCCCCTTCTCTCGCCAGGGGCTCTCCTGATCAAAACAGACACCACCACTGTGATGTGGTACATCAACAAGCAGGGAGGGACTCCTTCCTACCCTCTATGCAGGCTGGCCATGACCCTTTGGCACACAGCCTCTGCCATGCAACTAGACCTTTTAGCACAATTCCTACCAGGCTCTCTCAACTCCCTGGCAAACCAATTGAGCAGAAATCTTCTGGACCCACACAAGTGACAACTCAGCAGAAGTACCTTCACCCTAGTAACTCAAAAGTGGAACCCTGAAGGTCGACCTATTTGCCTCCCAAACCAACCATCAGCTCAGCAAATTCTGTACCAGGGAGCATCACTGCATGGGTTGGAGAGTGGATGCCCTGTCCTTACCCTGGGTCAGTCTATCAGTCTATGCCTTTCCTCCCCTGCCTCTCATTCCTAGGGTACTGCTCTGAATAAGCCAGGAAAAACCCAGGACCATTCTTATAGCTCCAAATTGGCCCCAGCAGCACTGGTACCCCTTGCTGCGCAGCCTGTCCCCGCTAACCTATTGGCATCTTCCTCAGATTCCAAACCTGATGACCCAGAGGGGAGGGGAAATTCATGCATCCCCAATTGCAGACCCTCGGTTTGGCAGCTTCGCTTATTTCCTAACCCCTAACCAATCTGCCAGCCTCAGTAAACAGGTTCTGAATGTTATCTGTGAGGCCAGACACTCCATTACCAGGAAGTCTTATGCTGATAAATGGAAAAGGATGTTTTTCGTGTTTCACTGTTGCAGTCCTAACCAATGGGTTATCCGTCTCCCGGTAACCCTCGATCGGCCAGAATACCAAAGGTAAGAAAATATGACATCGGCTGTTGTCAGTTGTAAAGGATGTCAGGACGTCCGATACAAAGGGAGGCAGCTGACGTCACTTCCTCAGTCTTCCTTGCTGCAGAGCCCCGAAGCAGAAGCATTTCTTGCACGAGTGCCGGTTGGCAGTTTACCTTTTTTGTTTCAGACTACAAAGTTGAAGTCAACTACAGATAAGTACCCTGTTGGGAATCCTCTTTTCTTGCCTTAAATGTCAGAAAAGGTTAATACTTGTCTTACCTGTGGAAAGCAGGTTCCTCGTAGAGATTTTAATTCCCATTGTATTATTTATTTAGGCCTTGACCATGACATTCCTAATTGTGATCGCTGTGCCTCCATTAATCCGTGTGCCATTCGTCGTCGGGCTAAGCTTTTAGCTAAACATTTTGGAATTTGGCCCAAGTTTGTTGGTATGACTTCTGCTGGTCTTCAGGCTTCAGATATCCCCAAGAAACGCAAGGATAAGGACCGAGACAGGCTTCAGAAGGTTAAGTCCTCGGATGATGGGTAGGATGGTCGTCAGTCATGCGGTAGCCAGTGAAGCGCCTTTCCAGCCCCTGCAGTCTGCGGATTTTCAACCGCAAACCTCGGTTAAGACCATTTCAGAGTCCCCCAGGCCTCCATTTTGCCTTCTGACCTTTCACCTGTTCCCTCTTCAGCTGGATCCGGAGCCGCTAAACTGACTCCGGTGTCTGAGGCCTCTGTTTTTCGTTCAGACAGCAAGTTCATACCGACAACCTCTACTGCAACTTTGGCGGTTGCCAGACCTCCTGAGTCCTTCAGACTTGCAGGTAAATCTTCCAGTCGTAAGCCTGTGAAAAAGCAGGCTCCAGTTTCTTCTTGTTCCCCTCAATCCCAAATGGTTAAAATGGCTAATGACCTTTTGACTCATATTAGGGATTCACAGCCTTCTCCTTCTAAAAGGAGTAGGGATGTTTCTCCTGAGGCTTTGCCTTTTTCTGGTTCTGAT
The DNA here is from genome assembly GCF_019279795.1 of Protopterus annectens. NCBI lineage: Eukaryota > Metazoa > Chordata > Ceratodontiformes > Protopteridae > Protopterus > Protopterus annectens. Next base: position 1,871,655,311 of record NC_056725.1, on the reverse strand, counting down.
TCTTCTAGCATTTCTGCTGGTGAAGAGGAAGTTTCTCAGGCTTTTCCTCCTTTTGAGGATTCAGATGCAGAGAAGTCCATCCCTTCTGCTTCTCCCCCAGAGGATTTCTCTTTTGGTGATAATTTGCATACTCTCAGGGAGCATTTTAAATGGGAAAGTTGGGATTATCCCCAATCTAAGAAAAGGGTTAGGGAGTTTTTGGATTTAACTCAGCATAAGCCTCTGGCTGTTTCCCCGGTGTTGGAAGTGATTGATGATGTTTTTCTGGAAAATTCCTTGACTCCAAATTTGGCTCCTCCTGCTCCCAGGAAACCTGACAGGTACTATAGAGTCCCTGATTCTCATCTGTTTCTTTTCAGGAATCCGTTGGCTGATCCAGAGATTATTTCTCAAGGCCCTAAAGGTGTTAAGGCCACTGTTACCAAAAATCATGTTCCTTCTGACAGGGAATCTAGGAACCTAGATAGGTGGGGTAAAAAAAAGTTTATACCTCTGCCACTCTTGCTATTAGGTCTTGCTAATTGTCTTTTTCATATGTTGAAGTACCAGCAGCACACCTTGGAGGCTATTAAGTCTAGGATAGCAAGTGTGCCTCTCTTGGCAGAGAGTAAGGATATGCAGCATTTGCTGAATTCTGCCAGTCTTGTCAATAAACATTCTTTACATTGTGGGTTTGACATTCTAGAAGCCTCATGCAGGGCTACAGCTACTGGAACTGTTATTAGAAGGCACGCTTGGCTCAGGGACAGCCCCTTCCAGAGCCTGTCAAGGCTAAGCTTTTAGATGTACCTTTGCATAAGGACAGTCTTTTTGGCAGCAAAGTAGATGAAGTGCTCAAGAAGATGGAGGATAAGGCCAAGTCTATGCAAACTATTAAGGATTTTCTGCAAGTTCAACCTCCTCGCTTTAGCAGGAATTACCCTTCTAAGAGTTGGATATTTCCTGATACCAGCAGACAGAACCGTTCTAGGACTAGAGGTTACAAATCTTCTAGGAGGCAGGTGGCTACCCCTCAAAGGTCTAAGCATTGTCAGGCTTCCACTTCCAAAGCGGGAAGATGTTCATCGTGTTTCACTGCTGCAGTCATTACACTTGGGTTATCCTGCCGTCAGGCAGTCCTGCAGTCGGCCAGAGTTCCAAAGTCTTGGTCCAGCTTCGGTTGCTGTCGCTTCTTCCCTGACGTCAGTGCACCAGGGGTATATAAGATGCAGCCGACGCATTTTCTTAAGTCTTTCTTGCCGTGCGGTGCCTGAAGCAAAAGCAGTTCACAAGTGCCGGTCGGCCGACTCCTGAGATTTTCAATTCGAATTTCAGAACCGAAGTCTTCAATAAAGCTAAGTACCCCATTGGGGAAACTTTTTCTTGCCTCAGACCGATGTCAGTAAAAGTTAATAATTGTATTTCTTGTGGGAAGCAAATACCTCATAAGGATTTTCATTCTTACTGTATTCCATGCCTAGGCCCAGACCACGACGTCACTAGTTGTCGGTTTTGTGCTAGATTTAACAAACACACGATTAAATGTCGGTTTGATTTTGCTCGCCATTACTTTGGCCGAAGGTTTAATTATACCATGCCATCAAAACAACCGACAACCGGAATACACAAAAAAAGCAAAGACAAGGATAAGGACAGGCATCCGAGGCCCAAAACTGATGATGAAGCCTCTTCTAGGCCAGTCGCTGGTTCGCCGATTATCAGTGAGGCGCTTTCGCAGCCCCTGACACCCGCTACCTCAGAGCCACAGGCCACCTCCGACTCCCACTTGGAGATGTCTAGGCCTCTAGATACTCAAGCTGTTGGGCCTACGGAAACCAACCCTTCTGATGGGTCCGGAGCTGCTGAGCAAGCATCGGCTTCTGAGGGTGTTTTCAGACCTTCACAGCTTACCATAAAAACTACAGCCAAGTCTAAAACTCCATTAAAGACAAAGAAGCAAGTACAGCATTCACCTGGACAGGCCTCAATGCCTAAAAAACAGATGGTCAAAATGGCCGAAGACTTAATTATGCTGATCAGGGGTACCCATCCCCCCTCCTAATAAAAGGCCTAGGCAGGATAGAGACTATGATTCCTCTGACCAGGTTTCCATTTCTTCTGATTCCTCTTCAGACCAGGGATACTCTTTACCCGCCACCCCCCCCCCCCCCCCCAATAAGGACTCTGATGCTGAAGAATCAATTCCTTCAGCCTCTCCTCCTGAGGATTATTCTTTTGGGGAAACTTTACATACCATGAGGGAGCATTTCCATTGGGAGGGCCAGGATTACTCAGAATCCAAGAAAAGGCTCATAGACTTTCTTTTATTAACTCAACACAGACCCCTTGCTATTCCGCCAGTGTTAGATATTGTGGATGATGTGTTCTCTGAATCCAGTTTAAATCCTGATTCTTTGCCCGCTGCTCCAGTCAAGCCAGACAGGTACTACAAAGTCCCTGACTCTCACAAATGTCTTTATAAAAACACTGTTGCTGACCCAGAAACTATTTCCCAGGGTCCCAAGGAGGTAAAGGCTTCCACGGCTAAGAATCCAGTTCCCTCTGACGGGGATTCTAGAGCATTAGACAGATGGGGGAAGAAAGTTTACTCTTCTGCAACTTTAGCAGTGAGAGCTTTAAATTGCCAGTTTCACATGCTTAAATACCAGCAATATTTAATGTCTCTGTTAAAACAGAAAATGATTACAAGTTCAGAACATCCTGACTATAAGGAAATGCATGATTTATTGCATGCAGCTGAACAAGTGGGAAAACATACTCTGCAAAGTGGTTTTGATTCATTAGAGGCTTCTTGTAGAGCAGCAGTTATAGGATCTGTGATTTGAAGGCATGCTTGGTTAAAAGAACAAGGTTTACCTGATCATGTTAAGGCTAAATTATTGGATGCTCCTTTACAGCAGGATATTTTATTTGGTGTTAAGGCAGAAGAGGTATTAAAGAAAATGGAGGATAAGGCAAAATCTATGCAAACAGTGAAGGATTTCTTGCAGGTACTGCCACCTCGATTTTGCAGAAATTGGCCTTCAAAGAATTGGTCCTTTCCAGTGTCAGACAGACCACAAAGAGGCAGATACACACGCCCAAGAAGCAGATCTCAGCCCCAAGGCTCTTACAGACCACAACAGTGGGGTGCTTCAACCTCAAAAGGAGGTGAGAAGACAAGTCACAACCTTACAGGAAATGGTCCCAATGACTTCTCCCTTCGAATGTCAAGCACTTACCTTTTGGCAGCTCCCTTAGGGGGAAAACTAGCACATTTTTCTCAAAATTGGCATATAATCACCCAAGACAAATGGGTTCTGAATATTGTGTCTCAAGGTTACAGGTTCCACTTTCACACTCTACCAAGGCTAAAAGGAATGCCAGACCTGCCACAAAATCAATGAGCAGAGGCACAAAAACAAATTATAGCTCTCATGGACATGAGAGCTATTCAAAAAGTGCCACAACAGGAACAAGGACAAGGATTTTTCTCGAGACTTTTCCTGGTCCCCAGAAAGGACAAAGCCTGGAGACTCATACTAGACCTTTCTACTCTAAATACTTACCTGGATGTTCCGAAATTCAAAATGTTGACACTACAGCAGCTTCTTCCCGTGCTGGGCAAGAAGGCTTGGCTTGTTACTTTGGACCTCAAAGAGGCATACCTGCATGTCCCTATCAGACAAAATTGCAGAAGATACCTCAGATTCATAGCTGGTTCAATGCATTACCAATTATCTGCACTGCCCTTTGGCTTATCTACTGTGCCTAGGGTCTTCACAAAGTGCCTGGCACCAGTAATTGCATTTTGCAGACAAAAAGGAATTCAAATATATCCATGATAAAGTGAAAATTAGAACCAACGTTGAAGTCAATAACACAAGGCGATATCCTGGACATCCAAAGGAGTTTATTGCTCACACCAAGACAACGAAACAATTAGTAAAACAGATATAATTCAAAGTGGAATTTATATTTGAATTATATCTGTTTTACTAATTGTTTCATTGTCTTGGTGTGAGCAATAAACTCCTTTGGATGTCCAGGATATCGCCTTGTGTTATTGACCTCAAATATATCCATACCTGGACGACTGCCTTATTCAAGCAGAGAGCAAGGACATTCTTCTAAAGCATCTGGCATTTGTAAAAAGGTTGCTAATTTGCCTAGGGTACACAGTAAATGAAAAGAAGTCAAAACTAGTGCCCTCACAAGAGATAATATTCCTGGGTGCCAGCTTAAATACAACGGCCCAGATGACTTATCTCATGCCAGACAAGCAAGGACAATTGACTCAGTACTTTCAGTTGATGGCAACAAAAACCCAAATCCCTGCAAGAAAAATTCTGCAGGTCTTGGGATTCATGGCATTCTGCATACTACTAATTCCATATACCAGACTGCATATGAGGAAATTACAGTGGTACCTAAAAAGTGTTTGGACTCAACACTGTCACAGTTTGGAAGCAGTAATACCACTAATTCGCTGCCTACAACAGGAGTTTCGTTGGTGGGCACAGGCATGCCACCTCAGCAAGGGACAGCCTTTCACTCTACCCACAGCCGGGCAGACACTAACAACAGATGCTTCGGATTACGCCTGGGGAGCACACATGGCAGGAAAATGTATTCAGGGCAAGTGGACCGCAGACCAAATGCATCTTCACATCATTCAAAAAGAGATGTTGGCTGTACAAAATGCCCTAACAGCTTTCAAGGACCTTCTGCATCCAGGACAACTATTATTAAAGACAGACAACACCACAGTTATGTGGTACATAAACAAGCAAGGGGGCACTTATTCTTATCCCCTATGCAGACAAGTCATGACCTTGTGGAACACAGCTCTAACCTATCAAGTTCATCTACAAGCACAATTCCTGCCAGGAAAGAAAAATACTCTGGCAGACGACTTAAGCAGAAACATCATGGATCCTCATGAGTGGAAATTAAATCCACAAGTATTCAGCATGATAACGCAAAAATGGGGGTGCCCAGACATAGATCTTTTTGCCTCCCCAATGAATTGCCAACTACAAAAATTCTGCACAAGGACTTATCACACACAAGCATGGAAAGTGGATGCTCTCTCGTTCAGCTGGAAAAGCCTGAAAGTTTATGCCTTCCCACCACTGCCTCTCCTTTCAAAGGTACTCCTAAAAGCCAGACAAGAAAAAACACAGAAGATGTTCTTCGTCTTCCATTGCTGCAGTCCTGACTATTGGGTATAGTCCGCGTCCCAGTCGGCCCGAATACCAGAGTATAAGGCTGACGTCGGTCATGGCGCCTTAGACTGACGTCAGTACGTCAGGGTACTAATGCGCATGACCGACGTCATATCCTCAGTCTTTTTTGCCGCATGGTCCGATGCAGAAGCAATTTTGCGAGTGCAGGTTGGCGTTCTGAGATATTTCCGAAACCGGAGTTTCAGACCGAAACAGAGTTGGCTAAGTACCCCGTTGGGGAACATTTTGGTTTTTTCTTGCCTCAGTATTTAACCGGATGTCAGAAAAAGTGAATAACTGTATTTCTTGTGGGAAGCAGATACCGCATAGGGATTATCATACATTGTGTATACCTTGTTTAGGGCCTGAGCACGACGTTGTTGGTTGCCGCTCTTGTGCTAGATTTAACAAACGCACTATTAAGAGGAGGCTAGATTGTGCTAGGTTAGTGTTTGGAAAGCGTTGCAATTATAATATGCCGTCGGATGCTCCGACGCCCGCTTCATCCAAGAAGCGCAAGGACAAAACAGTGAAGCCTAGGGTTGATGAACCGGCAGTCCCGGACGCCGGTTCTTTAGAAGGCTCAGTGGAGCCAGAGGTTTTGCCAGGAGTTTCCATGGAGTCTCAGGCAGATACTTTGTTGTTACAGGATGTGCCCTCTCAGGAGGTAGGCCAGGCTGAGGGGGCTTCTCAGGTAACTGTTCTTCCCTCTCTTCCCAAGGTAGTTAGGGCCTCTCCTTCTGTTGCCAAAGCTTCTTTTAGAGGTAGGCCAAGTTCAGCTTCTGTGGGGCTTCTCCTAGCATTTCCGGCTCTGTGCCTAAGAAACATATGCTTAAAATGGCAGAAGATTTGATTACTATGATTAGAGGTTCTATGCCCCCGCCTGATAAGAGGCCTAGGGTGGAACAGGAGTTTGATAGTTTTGAACAGTGTTCACAGGCTTCAGAGTCTTCTGTGGAAGACTTACAGGAGTATCCTACTTATTCTGATTCTGATGTGGATGATTCCACTCCTACAGCTTCTCCTCCTGAGGATTTTTCATTTTCAGAGACTCTACACTCCATGAGGGAGCACTTTAAATGGGAAGGCCAGGATTACTCTGATTCCAGGAAAAGGCTTAGGGAATTCTTGTTTTACCCCAGCATAGGCCCTTAGCTATTCCTCCTGTGTTGAATGTGGTGGAGGATGTTTTTGCAGAGGCTTCACTGAACCCTGACTCCTTGCCTCCTGCTCCTGTTAAGCCTGATAGGTATTATAGGGTGCCCGAAGCTCATAAGTATTTGTTTAAGAGTCCTAGGGCGGACCCAGAAACTGTTTCTCAGGGGCCTAAAGGTGTTAAAGCTTCTGTGGTTAAAAATCCTGTACCCTCTGATAAAGAGGCAAGGGCTTTGGATAGGTGGGGTAAGAAAGTGTATACTTCTTCCACTCTAGCCATGAGGGCTTGTCAGTTTCACATGCTAAAATATCAAAATTATCTCCTTTCACAATTGAAATCTAAGGTGGATGCTTTGGCGGAAGGTATTGAGTGTAAAGAATTGCTGGATTTGGTTCATGTGTCTGAACAAGTGGGTAAGCATTCTTTGCAGTGTGGTTTTGATGCTGTTCAGGCCTCCTCGAGGGTGGCTGCTACTAGTTCTGTTCTTCGCAGACATGCCTGGTTGAAGGATCAGAATTTAGCTGAGCATGTTAAGACAAGGATTTTGGATGCCCCTTTACAGTCTGATGTGTTGTTTGGACCGCCTGTGGAAGCAGTTTTAAAGAAAATGGAGGACAAAGCTAAGTCTATGCAGACTGTTAAAGATTTTTGCAGGTGCAGCCTCCAAGTTTAGTAGAAATTGGCCTGCTAAGGGGTGGACATATCCTGCTTATGATTCCCAGTCTAGGGGTAGGTCTAGACGTGGTAGGGGCAGGGCTCAAGGTTCTTTTAGGCCTAGATCAGGTAGTTCACCTGCTCAGACTTCTGGTGAGGGCAGGCGTCAGTCCTTTCGTAAGCAGACCCAATGACCTGCCTTTTCAGCTGCCAGTGGATTCTCGTCTGGCAGCTCCTTTGGGAGGAAGACTGTCTCTTTTCAAAGAAAATTGGGATTTAATCACTCAAGACAGATGGGTGCTGGATATCATTCATCACGGTTACAGATTTTATTTCCACACAATGCCCCCTTTCACAGGCATGCCAGACGTTCCTCCTCCACAAAGAAAAGAGGCTCACAAGCAAGTTTCTCAGTTACTCCAGATAGGGGCCATTCAGCCAGTCCCTGTATCAGAAAGGGGCTTAGGATTTTATTCTCGCCTGTTCCTAGTACCAAAGAAGGGGAACACGTGGAGACCAATTTTGGATTTATCTATCCTCAACACTTATCTGGACATTCCCAAGTTCAAGATGTTGACGTTACAACAACTTTTACCTCTGCTGGGCAAAGATCACTGGATGGTAACTTTAGATCTCAAGGAAGCTTACCTTCATGTGCCTATAAGGCTAGGTTGCAGAAAGTATCTGCGTTTGAACTGGAGATTTTCATTATCAGTTCTCTGCATTGCCCTTTGGCTTATCTACTGCCCAGAGTATTCACAAAGGTTCTGGCTCCAGTGATAGCTTACTTCAGGCTTCAAGGAATTCAAATCTATCCTTACTTGGACGACTGCCTGATTCTGGCTCAAGAAAAGGAAGACCTTCTACAGCATCTGGAATATGTCATAGCAGTGCTAAGATGCCTAGGGTATTCTGTGAACGAAATAAAGTCCAGTCTAGTACCCTCTCAAGACATGTGCTTTCTGGGTGTGAGACTGAATACAGCAGCCCAGATGGCCTTTTAACCCCGGACAAACAAAAGAGTCTGTCACTTTACTTCCATCAACTATCTCATCAGTCCGTGCTGACTGCAAGGACAGTCCTTCAAGCATTAGGGTTCATGGCATCTTGTATTCTGGTGCTTCCCAATGCCAAACTGCATATGAGGAAGCTGCAATGGTATCTCAAAATGTATGGACACAGCACTGCCAGGATTTGGACACTGTCATTCAAATAATACCTTGCCTTCAAAAGGAATTCTTGTGGTGGGCTCAGGAATGTCACCTAAACAAGGGACTCTCTGTGACCCGCCAGAGGCGAGTCAGATTTTAACGACAGATGCCTCGGACATTGCTTGGGAGCTCATCTAAATGGAAAGTGGATACAAGACAAGTGGCCTGCCAGACTACAGCATCTACATATCAACATGAAGGAGATGTTAGCAGTCCAGTTTGCATTGATGGCTTTCAAGGAGTTACTTCTTCCAGGGCAGGTGTTGATTCTAACAGACAACACAACTGTCATGTGGTACATCAACAAGCAAGGGGAACACATTCTTATCCTTTATGCAGGCAAGCAATGATTTTATGGGAGACTGCTAAGCCTGCAACTAACTCTTCAGGCAAGGTTTCTGCCAGGAGCACAGAACTCCTAGCAGATGTGTTAAGCAGACAAATCATGGATCCCCACGAGTGGAAACTGGATCTTCATGTATTTCAGAAATTGACAGTGTCATGGGGAACTCCAGACATAGATCTGTTCGCTTCTCCACTAAACCACCAGCTGCCAAAGTATTGCACAAAGGGGTTTCATCACACGGCTTGGAAAGTGGATGCTCTGTCTTTCAGTTGGAAAAACCTTCATGTCTATGCCTTTCCACCTCTGCCTCTTCTTCCAAAGGTATTATTAAAGGTCAGACAAGACAGGCCAAGGATGATTTTGATAGCTCCAGATTGGCCTCGGCAACACTGGTATCCACTACTACGGAGTCTGGTAAAGAAGCCTCCATGGCCTTTACCTCTGATTCCTCATCTGTTATCTCAGAAGGATGGTCATCTGCTCAATGTCAAGCTTCACTCTCTTCACCTAACAGCCTGGCATATTCTCTCTTGAAGCACAGTAGGTCTCAACTTCCTCAACAAGTTTTAAATGTGATTATGGAAGCTAGAAGACCTAGTACAAGGAAGGTGTAATGAAAAATGGAAGAGATTTTTATTTTGGAGTACAGCAAAGAATTTGGAGATTTCTGAGCCTAATTTGAGTGTGGCTCTTCAATATCTTACTGAGTTATTGGACAAAGGTTTGTCCTTCTCTTCCATTAAGATTCATGCTGCAGCCATTTCAGCTCACTATGATTGTGACCCACCTTTGTTTTCGCATCCTTTGTTCAAGCAGTTTCTTAGAGGGGCAAAGAATATAAGACCCCCATGAGAGCTCCTACTCCTGCTTGGGATCTCAATTTTGTGTTGGAAAAACTTACTCTACAACCTTTGAGCCTCGGCTACTGCTGAATTGAAATACTTGTCATGGAAGACTGCTTTTCTGTTGGCTATTACTTCTGCAAGACGGGTGTCTGAGTTGCAGGCCCTTATGGCAGTAGAGCCCTTTTGATTTTCCATAAGGATAGGGTATCATTACGTACTAATCCTTCCTTTATGCCTAAGGTGGTTTCTAGTGTGGCTTTAAACCAAACTATTCATTTGCCTACTTTTTATGCAGACCCCAAAATAAAGGGGAAAAGATTTTGCACACTTTAGATGTACACAGGCAATTGAGATATTATTTAAGCAGGACTAAGGATTTTAGGCAGTCTCAGCAGTTGTTTGTCTCTTTTGCTTTGAGTTCACAGGGCAAGCCTGTGTCAAAACAAACTATTTCCAGGTGGATTGGCTTTTGCATTGCATTTTGTTATTCCCATCATGGCAAGGAGATTCCAGCTGGGATTAGGCCTCATTCCACTAGGGCTACTGCCACTTCAACAGCATTTCTAAGGGGGGTGGCAACTAAGGATATTTTGGAAGCAGCTACTTGGAGTTCAGTGCATACTTTCTCTAAGCATTATCATCTTCCTATCTACTCTAAGTCTAGGGCTGGTTTTGCCACAGCTGTTTTGCAAGGCATGTTATCAGCTCCTACTTCTTTATAATTTGCCAGCCTCCCTTACCTCTGCTTTGGGATTCTACCCAATAGTCAGGACTGCAGCAATGGAAGACGAAGAACATAGTACAGTTTTGTACCTACCATAAATGTAGATGTTCGAGGATTCCATTGCTGCAGTCCAATTACCCTCCCTCCTTCCCTCTGTGTTTAGGGGTGGTTGTGTAGGTGAGTTTACATGCTGTATATATTGTTGTATATATTGTACATGTTTTTTGGTGCAGGTTTTTTGGGACTTGTCTTTTTGGGTCTTCTGACATCTGGGGCAAGAAAAGACTGAGGATATGACGTCGGTCATGCGCATTAGTACCCTGACGTACTGACGTCAGTCTAAGGCGCCATGACCGACGTCAGCCTTATACTCTGGTATTCGGGCCGACTGGGACGCGGACTATACCCAATAGTCAGGACTGCAGCAATGGAATCCTCGAACATCTACATTTATGGTAGGTACAAAACTGTACTATCCTGATTGCCCCAGACTGGCCACGCCAGCACTGGTACCCAATCTTAAAGAACTTAGCTCAAGGCCCACCATGGATTTTACCTCAAACTCCGCACCTTCTGACTCAACAAAACAATCAGATCCTGCACAGTCCGCTCAAAACCTTAAACTGTCTGCATGGCAAATTCATTAGTCAAGCAGACAACACCTCTTTCTAAAGCTGATATGGATGTCATTTTGGAACCCAGGAGGGCCTAGCAGCAGGAAATCTTATTCAGAAAAGTGGAAAAGATTCTGTGCCTGGAACCAGGCTCAAAGATTTGACCCTCTTGTCCCAAATATTCCTCAGATATTACAATACTTAACTGAGATGCTGGACAAAGGACTAATTCATTAAGATCCACGCCCCTGCCATATCGGCTCATTACAAAACAGATCCTCCCATTTTCTCTCATCCATTGCTAAAACAGTACCTCAGAGGGGCTAAAAACATAAGACCGCCCTGGAGAGCACCAACACCAACTTGGGATCTCAATTTTGTCTTGGAAAAACTAACTTTACCTCCTTTTGAGCCAGCCAATTCAGCAGAATTAAAATATGTATCATGGAAAACTGCTCTGCTTCTGGCAATAACCTCAGCACGAAGAGTCTCAGAGTTACAGGCACTAATGGCAGTGGAGCCTTTCATCATTTTTCACCAAGACAGGGTTTCTTTAAGAACAATCCCTTCATTTATGCCTAAGGTGGTATCCAATGTGGCTCTTAACCAAACTATTCACTTGCCAACTTTTTATCCAAATCCCCAGAATAAAGGGGAGAGACTTCTGCATTCCTTGGACATATACAGACAATTATGTTTCTACTTGGACAAAACAAAAGCTTTAAGAAAAACTGAGCAATTGTTTGTAGCATATGCTGCAGGATCACAGGGAAAGGCTGTTTCAAAGCAGACCATTTCAAAGTGGATAGGACACTGTATCCGGTGCTGCTACACACAGCATGGGAAACCTGTACCTAGTAACATTAGGCCACATTCCACCAGGGCAACAGCCACTTCAATGGCCTACCTTAGAGGAGCACCTACCAAATATATCTTGGAAGCTGCAACTTGGAGTTCAGTGCACACCTTTACCAAGCATTATCACTTGCCTCTTTATTCTAGATCCAGAGCTGGCTTTGCCACTGCAGTGCTGCAGGTCCTCCTAGCCACCCCAAATCCTCTATAGAACCAGCCACCCTAACTCAGGTTCATAGGTTCATAGGTTCATACTAGGCTATCTGCCCGAGGGCATTTACAAGCCTAGCCCATCGTTTTGTGGCTTACGCCACCCCTTTAGTATGGGGAACTATACCCATTATTTTGCTGTGCCTCTGTCGAGCAGTGACACTGAGGTAATCCCTGGGGTATATCTGCGATCTCCCATCCATTGGTCAAGATTTCTCTTGAACAAGGCCAGCGAGGTGCTCTGCCTCACATGTACCGGGATTTTGTTCCACAGCATAGGGAGTCTTTGGGTGATGAATCTATCCCTCTAGCACGTCCTATTAATAGCCGTGTCGAGGTTTAAGTCTCCCCTTGTGGCTCTGATGGATCTAGATTTTTTGAGGTGAAGCATATTCATCAAATCTGGGTTTGACATGGCCTTGTATGTTAGGCAAAGGTCACCTCTGAGCAAGCTGTAAGCGACTGAATAGAGCTGGAGTTCTTTCAGTCGGGCAGCATAGGACAGATTTTGAGACCCTTTATCCTTTTGGTGAGGAACTTTGTGGCCTCTCCAGCTGCTGCAAGTGTCGGGTCAGATACATCCCGAATGGGGCATTGTACTCAATCATTGGTCTGATGAGTGATGAGTAAAGGGAGACTATGACCTCCCTTGATCTAGATGAGAATCCCTTCATGATAAGGTGGGCAATGTAGAAGGTCTTCCTAACTACTTTAGCTACATGGGTGTCGAATGACAGACTACTATCAACCTGGGTCCCCAGGTCCCTGATAACTTCTTCTGTGCTCAGTGGATTGCCACCTATTTGGTAGCTAGGGGTAACCTTGTTTTTCCCAAAGGGTATGACTATGCATTTTTGGCATTTAACTTCAGGCCGTGGCTCTGGCACCAGTTATCCGTTTCTGTGAGACCCTTCTGAAGGATATCTGTGTCAGATGTGTTTTCTACTATGGCCCAGTTTGCAGTCATCTGCAAACTTGGTCAGCCATAACCCTCCTATGTTTGCTTGTACTCGAAAAGTAGATGCCAAACAAGAGTGGGCCCAGGACTGAGCCCTGTGGGACACCACTTGTGACAGGCTTTGAGTCTGACATGGCGCCAGCAACTCTGACCCTGTGGGTTCTGTCACTCAGCCAGTTTGCAACCCATCTTGTGATGTATGGGTTAACATTTAAGCTGATGAGTTTTTCAATGATACCCGAGTGGGGTATTGTATCAAGGCCTTAGCCAGATCGAGGTAGGCTGTATGGACTGCCTTTCCTCGCCAATGGCTTTGGTGACTGTTTCAAGAAGTCAACCAAGTTTAAAAGGCATGATCTGCCTTTGACAAAGCCAAACTGGGTTGGATCCAAAGTCTGCAAATTCCTATGTCTTTATTTATGAGGTCCATTATGATCCTCTCCATGGCTTTGCAGATAAGGCTTGTCAAGCTAATGGGCGGTAATTTCCAGGGTCGGTGGAGGCACCGCCTTTGTGAAGTGGGACCACAGTTGCAGTGCCACTCCTGGGTACGTATCCAGAGGTAAGACTTTGAATAAACAGCTGTCCTAGTTGTGGGTTTAATTCCTTATTGAGTTCGTGGAGCACACAGCCGGGGACACCATCAGGTCCCATGGATGCTGTGTTTTTTGCTTTGGAGAGAGCAGTTCTCACTTGGGCGCTGGAGATGTTTGGGAGGCTGCCATGGTTTGCTCTAGATATCTCTCCTTTGGGGGTGGGGAGAAGTTTGCACTGAACCTGTCAGCCAGTATGTTGGCAATGTCTGTAGGATCAGTAATCTTCACATCATTTTGAACTAGTTCTGAGCATATCTGGGAGTTTCCTCCTAGGTTTCTAACATAGCTAAAGAAGGCCTTATGATTGTCTTTTGAGTCTTTAGCTATTTTTCTCTCGAAATTTGCTTTGGATGATTTTATGAGAGCTCTTAGTTTTTTACTTATAGCGATCAAGGGTGTCTTACCTTTTAAGGATTTTGCTCTATCTTGTAGTAGCTTCCTCCTTTTATTGTAGAGTTTGTTTATGGCTGGGGTCCACCAGACTGGACGCTTGCCTTTGGTACTAAGAGTCTTTGTTTTGTGTGGGATTGCCTTATCCATGCAGTCCTGCAGGTGCTGGTAGAAGGTGTTTGTAAGTGATTCGGCGGCTTGAGTATTGTTTTCCGCCGGCTCGGGGGCCTTAAAGGAGACCACACTAGTCTTTAGAAGTGTGAAGGCTTTTGAGAAGTTCTTTACTGTGGTCTTTTTTTATTTCAGGTGGGGGTGGGATGAGGACCTCCAGCGAGATTAGTTTGTGATCTGATCTCACCAGTGAGGGGTATACTTCCGGTGTTGAACATTGTGCTCCCATGTTCATGATGATGAGATCAAGTATGTTATCTCCTCTTGTGGGGATGGTGACTAGTTGTTCCATGGCATTTGAGTTTATGAATTCCAGGAACTTTTGGGCTAGGGTGTTTGGGCTTGAGTAGTGTTCCCAGTCTATATTAGGGTAATTGAAGTCACCTAGTATGATGGTGTTCGGTGATACATTTATCCCCTCTAGTGTTTTCAGGAAGGCCATGTGAGGTTCCTGAGTTTGTGAGGGTGGCCTGTAACATGCTACAATTTGCAGAGCAGTCTTGCCTATGGTTAATTGCACCTGGATGGTCTCTGATGCATCGTGCGTTGCCACCAGTCTTGAGGTGTGGGTGTCCTTGATGAATATGGATACCCTCCTTTCTTGGTATTGTCCGGATTTTGGGGCCGGAACGCATGATATGAGGTAAAACCTGATAGCGCTGGGGTGCTCTCAGGAGCCTTGAACCAGGTTTCTGTCACAGCATAGACATCGATGTTCTCCATACTGAGAAGGGCCTCGAGTGCGTGCATTTTGAGATTTAGACTTCTGGCATTGAGCAGCATTACCCTTAGTTTTTTTCCTTTTTTGTGTTCTAGGGTGGTAGGTTTAGAATTTGAGCCTTGCCTAAAAAAGGCACTATGGGGGTGGCAAGAGCCTTTGCCAATATCCGGAATCCCAGGGGTGACAGGTGCAAGCCGTCCCTTGCGAAGCAGCTTGGCTTGTCCAGCATGTCATCCCAGCTTTGGGATTCAACCCAAGTGTAATGACTGCAGCAGTGAAACACAATGAACATAGTACAGTTTTGTACCTACCATAAATGTAGATGTTCAAGTGTCTTCACTGCTGCAGTCCAGGTTACCCACCCGCCATCCCCCCTTTCTTAGCTGGGACTTATCTATACCTTTCAACCCTATACTACCTATGTTGTGTATTTGCTGGTAACTGAAGGTTTTGTTTTTTACCTATATTGTATGTTTTATTAGCCATATGTATTGCATACCTATTTGGGGGCACCTGACATCTGGGGCAAGAAAAACTGAAGAAAATGGCGTCGGCTGCATCTTGTATACCCCTGGCGCACTGACGTCAGGGAAGAAGCAACAGCAACCGACGCCGGACCAAGACTTTGGAACTCTGGCCGACTGCGGGACCGCCTGACAGCAGGATAACCCAAGTGTAATGACTGCAGCAGTGAAGACACTCGAACATTTACATTTATGGTAGGTACAAAACTGTACTTTCTAAGCCTGCATCTCAATCAAAACACTCTCAATGACTTTATCCAACTTCTGCCTGTTCTTGCCTGCCTGGAGAGTCTTTTAGGGGGAAGGTTGGCCCTTTTTGCAAATGTCTGGGCCACTATCACGGACGACAAATGGGTACTCAGAATTGTATCCCTAGGCCACAATTTTTCTTTTCACACCTTTCCAGTTCCTAATGGATTTTCAGACGCTCCTCCAAACCAAAGGGCAGAAGTAGAAAAACAAATTTTGTCTCTTCTTCTGGGAGCAATAAGAATCAGTTCCTGCTCAGCAGGTAGGCCAGAATTTCTATTCCAGACTTTTCCTAGTTCCAAAAAAAGAAAGCACCTGGCGACCTATCCTTGATCTATCCATTCTGAACTATTTCTTGGTAATTCCTGAGTTCAAAATGCTCACTCTGCATCAGTTGCTGCCAGTATTAGAAAAGGATTCCTGGCTGGTAACTTTGGATCTCAAATAAGCTTATTTGCACATCCCTGTCAGGGAAAGTTGCAGGCAATACCTTTGTTTCAGGGTGGGCAAGCATTATTATCAATTCTCTCCACTGCCCATTGGCTTATCTACTGCTCCCAGAGTTTTCAGAAAGTGCCTGGCTCCAGTCATTGCTTTTTGCAGGCAGAAGAAAATTCATATTTATCCATACTTGGACGACTGTCTAATTCAAGCAGATTCTCAGGAACAGCTGTTAAAGGATCTAGAATTTGTAAAGACTCTCATTTCTTCGCTAGGTTACACTCTCAACATGGAAAAATCAAAAATGGTGCTATCCAAGGAGATAACATTCCCAAGAGCGAGTTTGAACACAGCCGCCCAGATATATCTCACCCAGGAGAAGCAGGCAGCTCTTTCAGTTTACTTTAAGGACTTGGCAAGCCTGTCCCTGCTCCCTGCAAGCTCCGGGATTCATGGCCTCTTGCATTCTCATGATTCCATATGCAAGACTGCATATGATGAAATTGCAGTGGTACCTCAAGAACATTTGGTGTCAACACACACAGGACCTGGATATGATGATTCCTCTGCTTCCATGTCTGCAGACAAAGTTTCTATGGTGGGCAACAGTCTGTCTACAAAACAAAGGCATGCCTTTTCGCCCACCTACTGTCACTTAAGTTCTTACCACAGACTCAACGGACTATGCCTGGGGAGCACACCTGGATGACAGATGCATACAGGGATGTTGGAATGCCCAGCAGATGCACCTGCCCATAAATCTAAAGGAGTTGATAGCAGTTCAGCAGGCCTTACTAGCTTTCAAGCATCTTCTTTCTCCAGGAACCCTGCTCGTCAGAACAGAAAACACCACAGTCATGTGGTACATCAACAAGCAGGGAGGGTCTCATTCTTACCCCTTGTGCAGGCAGAGCATTATTCTTTGGTCCATAGCAGCATCCCTGGGCCTGCATCTCCTAGCTCAATTTCTTCCAGGAAGGCTCACAGTTTTGACAGACCAGTTAAGCAGACAAAACCTGGATCCTCACGAGTGGCAGCTGAACAGAGCAATCATTTACAGCATCATTCAGTGTTGGGGCACACCTCAGCTGGATCTTTTCTCCTCCTCAAGACAATCATCTTCTTCCTCTTTTTTGCACCAGACAGCATCACAGCAAAACCTGGAAAGTGGATGCTCTGTCCTTCCTTTGGACGCTGCTGACAGTTTATGCCTTCCCTCCTCTTCCTCTTCTTCCCAGAGTATTATTGAAGATCAGGGATGAACAACCAAGGACAATTCTCATAGCCCAGACTGGCCCAGACAACACTGGTATCCACTGCTTCGCAGTCTCTCCCAATTTCCTCTTTGACATCTTCCTCTGAAGCCAGATCTTTTGATTCAGGAAGGGGGAAGCATTCTACATCCTCATCTTCACTCTCATAATTTGGCAGCATGGCTCATTGTATGACTCCTTCCTTTTCTTCTTCCCTTTCCCAGCAGGTGGTAAGGGAGGCCAGGAGGCCTAGCACTAGGAAGTCCTACACTGGCAAGTGGGAAAGATTGTCTCATTGGATGCAGGCTAGAGGGGGATCATCTTCTCAACCTACCCTTCCTCTGATCCTGGAATACCTGGCTGATTTGCTTCAGGGTGGTCTTTCTTTTTCGTTTATCAAGATCCATGCTTCAGCCATTTCTGCTCATTGTTCTTTTGAGCAACCCATTTTCTCTCATCCCCTGGTGAAGATGTTTCTCAGAGGTGCTTGCAGCTTAAAACCTCCCAGAAGGGCACCTACTCCAGCCTGGGATCTTAATTTTGTTCTAGAGAAACTCACTCTTCCTCCTTTTGAGCCAACTGCCACTGCAGATTTAAAGTTTTTCTCTTGGATGACTGCCTTCCTCTTGGCTATAACTTCAGCAAGGAGGGTTTCGGAGTTGCAAGCTTTGACGGCTGTGGAACCTTTTCTTATTTTCCATGCAGATAGGGTCTGTCTGAGAACCAACCCCTCTTTTATGCCTAAGGTGGTTTTTAGCCTGACTCTTAATCAGTCCATACACCTTCCTACCTTCTTTCCTAATCCTCAAAATAGAGGTGAAAGGATCCTACATTCCCTTGATATGCACAGACAGCTCAGGTTTTACCTGGACAGGACTAAAGACCTTCATAAATCAGCACAGTTGTTAGTCAGTTTTGCCCCTGGTTCCCAGGGCAAAGCTATTTCTAAGCAAACCGTTTCTAAATGGATTGCGCATTTTATTACTTTTTGTTATTCCTTTCATGGCAAGGTTCCTCCTTAAGAAGTTAGGACCCACTCAACTAGGGCAGCTTCCACTTCTGCAGCCTTTTTAAAGGGTGTCCCTACTAAAGACATTTTGGGCATTATAATTTGCCTTTGTTTTCCAGAACCAGGGCAGGGTTTGCCACTGCTGTTCTGCTGGGCATTATCTCCAATCCTTCTTGTTGGTTCCTCCTTCCTTTTCTCTGGGCTTTGGTAATCAACCCATTGGTTAGGACAGCAACAGTGAAACACGCACATTGTACAGTTGTGTACACTTATAAATGTAGATGTTCGAGTGTATTCACTGTTGCAGTCCTGGTTTCCCCTCCCTCATTACCCCTTTTTTGGTCCTCTCCTATTCTCTTTTCCTTTGCCAAAGTTGCTTTTGGTTTAAACCTTGTTTTCTGGGGGCTTCTAACTGTTATGGCAAGAAAGACTGAGGAAGTGACGCCGGCTGCCTCCATTTGTATCTGACATCCTGACGTCCTTTACAACCGATGACAGCCAATGTCATATTTACTTACATTTGGTGTTCTGGCTGATCGAGGGCTACTGGGAGCCAGATAACCCATTGCTTAGGACTGCAACAGTGAATACACTCAAACATCTACATTTATGGTAAGTGTACACAACTGTACTTTCTGCACCTGGATTCAGGCTAAGGGAACCAATATGGCACAGCCCTCCCTCCCTCTCATCCCGGATTACTTATCTGACCTACTACACAGTGACATCTCTTTCTCCTCTAAAAATTAATGTGTCTGTTATTTCTGCTCATTTTCCCACTGAGCAGCCCCTTTTCTCACACCCTCTAATCAAACAGTTCCTAAGAGGGGCTAGCAAATAGAGGCCACCCAGAAGGGCACCAACACCAGCTTGGGACCTTAACTTCATATTGTAAAAGCTCCCCCTCCCCCTTTTGAACAAGCTTCTTCTGCAGAGCTAAAATTTCTCTCCTCAAAGACAGCTTTCCTTCTGGCCATCACTTCAGTCAGAAGAGTCTCTGAGCTGCACACACTCACGGCTGTGGAACCTTTCATCATCATCCATGCAGACAGGGTATCCCTCAGAACTAACCCATCCTTCATTCCCATGGTGGTATCCGGTATGGCTCTCGGCCAAATCATTCGGTTACCCACCTTTTTCCCTAATACCCAGAACAAGGGGGCAAGGATTCTTCACTCTCTAGATGTGCACAGACAGCTCAGATTCTATCTAGACAAAACTAAGTCCTTTAGAAAGTCTGATCAATTGCTGGCAGCGTTGCTACAGGAGCAGAAGGCAAAGCCATCTCCAAACAAACAATTTCCAAATTGATAGCACACTGCATCAATTTCTACTACAAACAGCATGGAAAGCCTCCCCCCAAGGGGGACAGGACACACTCCACCAGAGCAGCCTCCACCTCTGCAGCTTTCCTCAGAGGAGTCCCCTCCAAGGACATCCTGGAGGCTGCCACTTGGACTTGTGTTTACACTTTTACCAAGCATTACCACCTGCCTCTCTTCTCCAAATCCAGGGCGGGGTTTGCCTCTGCATTCTTCCAGGGCATCCTAGCCAGCCCCTCGTCTCAGTGACTGCCTCCACCCTTTTCCTCAGCTTTGGGAATCAAGCCAAATGTGATGACTGCAACAGTGAAACAAGAAGAACCTAGTACAGTTGTGTACACTTACCATAAATTTAGATGTTCGAGTATATTCACTGTTGCAGTCCTTGTTTCCCTCCTTCCATCCGCCTTTCTTCTCTTTC